>NC_080670.1:132082412-132090846 GCF_030247195.1 Topomyia yanbarensis | reverse complement strand
TATTCGACAATTGTTGAGTCGAAGCTATTTTGTTAGTTGCCAACGGCAGTAATGTATGAGCACGGTCCTCCAGCAGCCGGAGCCTAGTTCTCCATCCATCGGAGCGCAGGGCTGTATTCATCAGAACAAAATCCTCTAACCGCAACAATTTAGTCAATCTTATGTGGATTAAGCATCATCGTTCCGGTTCATGAATTAACAGTTAATACGTTTCGGAAAGACCCTACTTTCCGCAAGGCTCGGAAACGTTCTAAACGTTCCCAGTTTCCAGTCAGTGTACCGTGTTTAGCGCTCAGAAAGATCCCTACTTTCTGCGAGGCTTAGAAACGTCCCCAGTTTCTAGCCAGTGTATCTGATATGTACTCAGAAAGGTCCCTACTTTCTGCGAGGTTCGGAAACGTCGCTAATTTCCAACCAGTGTCCTGAAATTGTTTAATGGCAAGATCGTCATTTGAAGAAAAATAATAAATGCTTACGAAGCATTATTGAAAACATTCGTTTTGGTGGGGGAGTATGTTGCAGCAGAGCACAATCTGTGCATATACCCTCGCCATTGCATTATCTGTGATAGTGTAGTTACCAAATTGAATGTGAATAAAGATCGAGCAGTCCAGTCCAGCCACCGTCGCTGACGGTTGGTTGTTCGCTCTTAGGTACATTGTTTCTATTTCTGTATCACAGTCCATTTCAGTGTTGCTTTTTTGTATGTCGTTCTGTGTAACTGGTTGATAATCAAAAGAAAGAAACGGGTCCTACCGCTACGATCGATCATAATGGTGCCGTGACCAGGATAAAAGTATCTGGATCGGGATAATGTGAGTTAAGCGTTCCTGCCACCGTTCCAAAATGGTTGCTTCAATTTGGTCATCAGTTAACCATTCGACAATTGTTGAGTCGAAGCTATTTTGTTAGTTGCCAACGGTAGTAATGTATGAGCACGGTCCTCCAGCAGCCGGAGCCCAGTTCTCCATCCATTGGAGCGCAGGGCTGTATTCATCAGAACAAAATCCTCTAACCGCAACAATTTAGTCAATCTTATGTGGATTAAGCATCATCGTTCCGGTTCATGAATTAACAGTTAATACGTTCGGAAAGACCCTACTTTCCGCAAGGCTCGGAAACGTTCCCAGTTTCCAGTCAGTGTACCGTGTTTAGCGCTCAGAAAGATCCCTACTTTCTGCGAGGCTTAGAAACGTCCCCAGTTTCTAGCCAGTGTATCTGATATGTACTCAGAAAGGTCCCTACTTTCTGCGAGGTTCGGAAACGTCGCTAATTTCCAACCAGTGTCCTGAAATTGCTTAATGGCAAGATCGTCATTTGAAGAAAAATAATAAATGCATACGAAGAATTATTGAAAACATTCGTGTTGGTGGGGGAGTATGTTGCAGCAGAGCACAATCTGTGCATATACCCTCGCCATTGCATTATCTGTGATAGTGTAGTTACCAAATTGAATGTGAATAAAGATCGAGCAGTCCAGTCCAGCCACCGTCGCTGACGGTTGGTTGTTCACTCTTAGGTACATTGTTTCTATTTCTGTATCACAGTCCATTTCAGTGTCGCTTTTTTGTATGTCGTTCTGTGTAACTGGTTGATAATCAAAAGAAAGAAACGGGTCCTACCGCTACGATCGATCATATATATATATATATATATATATATATATATATATATATATATATATATATATATATATATATATATATATATATATATATATATATATATATATATATATATATATATATATATATATATATATATATATATATATATATATATATATATATATATATATATATATATATATATATATATATATATATCTATATATATATATATATATATATATATATATATATATATATATATATATATATATATATATATATATATATATATATATATATATATATATATATATATATATATATATATATATATATATATATATATATATATATATTAGGATTAGGTTGACGTTTTTCAGAGTGATTGCATAACCTTTCTATATGAGAAAGGCAAAAATGTGCAAAATCCAAAAACGTGAATCTTCGTCAAATTTTTTTCGTGTTTGCATCAAATCTCGACGTTTTATGCACCTTGAATACATTTAGCATCAAAAATAAAAATTCTATTTTTAATTTTTCCTATAGTTTTTATGCGAAATTTCAATAGCAGCCGATGGGAAGGTTGCACCTTTCATTTGAGACTAAGTTTGGGCAAATCGGTCCAGCCATCTTTGAGAAAAATGAGTGACATTATTTGAAACATACGCACATACATACACACACACATACACACACATACATACACACATACACACACACACATACAGACTTTTTCCGATCTCGACGAACTGAGTCGAATGGGATATGACAATCGGCCCTCCGGGCCGGGATTCGGGTTGACGTTTTTCAGAGTGATTGCATAACCTTTCTATATGAGAAAGGCAAAAATGTGCAAAATCCAAAAACGTGAATCTTCGTCAAATTTTTTTCGTGTTTGCATCAAATCTCGACGTTTTATGCACCTTGAATACATTTAGCATCAAAAATAAAAATTCTATTTTTAATTTTTCCTATAGTTTTTATGCGAAATTTCTATGTGGCCGCACTCTGAAACCCGTAATTCTGGAACCAGAATTCTGATCGATCCAAAATTCAATAGCAGCCGATGGGAAGGTTGCACCTTTCATTTGAGACTAAGTTTGGGCAAATCGGTCCAGCCATCTCTGAGAAAAATGAGTGACATTATTTGACACATACGCACATACATACACACACACATACACACACACACACATACACACACACATACACACACATAACTCCGCTAGCGAATGACGGATCCCAATAGTAGCATGTCTGTAATAACATACGTACATGGAACTATTGAGATCCAGAGCTACAGGTCCAAAGCCCTGGTAAAGGAGGATGGTTGTGATGATCCGGGCCGAGATCACCACGTAAAGCAAGGTAGGGCATAACCCCAATTCCAAGGTGTGAAGCGACCCGTGCCGAGGGATGAGTGATCGAGGGGGTGAAAAAGATGCTCGATCGTTAACGGAGCCTGTGGGGTACCTGGGCAACCCCCACAGTAAGCGTCCCTTACCACGCTAAAGCGGAGCTCTGGCGTGGCGGACATATATTTCTCGCGCTACTCGTGGGACTATACATGGAGGCAAATAAAAATAAAAATAAACAGACGGAGGTGCCAAACCCCTTCGCAAGAGGTGGTTTGGCGAGGTCTCCCCCCCCGTGGGGAGAGTAGTGGAGCGATGAGTGCTGCACCCGAAAGCACCAGTGACCCCCCAGCAGCGGTAGGCAATACCCCTACCAATGCATCGGAGGGGCCAATAGCTGCGATGCGCAAAGTAGCGAAGCAACTCGATGCTATAATCGACTTCGCTAGCGCAAAGCAGAACATAGCCAAGGAGTTGAAGTTGAGCCTTCTGGAGCTCCGGAAAGCTGTTCGTGTCGCAAGACAGGAACAGCAGGCATATGTTGAGAGGGTGGAATGTCGGGAGAGGCCCGACAGAGAAACCCAGACAGTGGCCTCCAATAGGGAGGAAAGAGAGAAGGTCAATAGAGGTTCACAGACAGTGGCCTTTACCTTCTACGGAGCAGCCACGTCGATCGGAGCGGCGACCGAGTTCCCCTCGAAGGGAAAAGGAAAGGGCAATCGCAAGACGGCATCGAATGCGAAGCGCCCTAGGAAGTCGCCAGGAGAGGGTGCCAAAACCGACACCACTCGGCGTGCAACCGTCAAGGTCAAACGCCGCCTGGGTGAGGTAAGCGAGGGCGAGAGTGACCTCGCTGTGGAGAGCGATGGTACCAGCAACCCGACACGACCGGGGCAGGGGGGCTCAAACCCCTGGACGCTGGTTACCAAGAAAAAGCCGGCACCGAAACCGGAGGTACCGCGGCCTGCGAGGAAGGCCAAGGACAGAGGCGAAGCCTTGTGGTTAAAAACCGACAAGGACAAATACGCCGATGTCCTTAAATCGATGAAGGCGGCCGAAAGTCTCTCGGCCCTTGGGCAGGATGTGCGTAGCGTAAGACGCACCAATACGGGAGAGATGCTCCTGGTGCTGAAGCGAGGCACACAATCAAGTGCAGTATATAAGGCCTTGGCCCAAGAGGTCCTTGGTGAGGGCGCCCAAATCAGGTCGCTAGGTGCGGAAACAACTCTCCAGTGCAAGCACTTGGACGAGTTCGCGACCGCAGAAGACGTCGTCGCAGCCGTCAAGGAGCAATGCGGCGTCACAATCGAGCGGGCCTCTGTGCGATTGAGGGACGGACCCTCTGGCACCCAGGTAGCCTACCTCAGGCTACTGAATGCGGATGCCAAAAAGGTAACCGAGAAAGGGAAGCTGAAGATCGGCTGGTCGGTATGCCCTATTAGTATACCCCAGCCGCCTTCAGTGGACAGGTGCTATCGGTGCCTAGAATCCGGCCATAAAGCTTACGAATGCAAAGGCCTAGACAGGAGCAAGCTATGTCGTCGATGCGGCGAGGAGGGGCATAAAGAGCGGGGGTGCACTAAGGCATATAAGTGCCTTATCTGCACCGCTAAGAAGCAAGCCCATAAACATGCTATGGGCGGACCTTCGTGTCCCTTCGGCGAGTTAAATAAGAAGAAGCCGTGAGAGTCACACAGCTAAATCTTAACCATTGTGCAGCAGCCCAGCAGCTGCTGTGGCAGTCGGTCTCGGAGTCGAGGACAGATGTCGCCCTCTTATCAGACCCGTACAGCATCCCTGCCGGCAACGGCAATTGGGTGTCGGACGGGTCTGGAATGGTGGCAATCTGTACAACGGGAAGGTTCCCGGTTCAAGAGGTAATACACCCCTCCGCCGAGGGTGTGGCGATTGCCAAGATCAATGGTGTGTTCTATTGCAGCTGCTACGCCCCACCAAGGTGGCCAATAGAACAGTTCTACCAGATGATCGACAGGCTCTCGTCGGACCTCGTGGGCCGGAAACCGGTAGTAATAGCGGGAGACTTCAACGCTTGGGCAGTGGAGTGGGGCAGCCGCTGTACAAATAGCAGGCGTCAAGCGCTAATGGAAGCGTTTGCGAAACTCGATACTGTGCTAGCTAATGATGGCTCCGCTAGTACATTCCGTAGAAACGGAGTGGAGGCGTGGATTGATTTGACCTTTGCCAGCCCGAGTCTGGCTCCAGGCATGGAATGGAGGGTAGACGAAGGCTACACCCATAGCGATCATCTAGCAATCCGCTTTAAGATCAACTATGGTGTGCAGCATCCGAGAGCGGGAGATCCCTGTCAGGTACGCGGGTGGAAGTCCAATCACTTCGACAGCGAAGCTTTCACCGCGGCCCTGGGACTGGAGGCCAACACCGACAGTCTAAGCGGGGATGCGCTGGTAGCTGTTCTATCACGCGCGTGCGACGCCACTATGCCGAGAAAAACACTGCCAAGAAACGGTAGATGCCCGGTATACTGGTGGAGTGCCGAGATTGCAGCTCTACGGTCAGCCTGTCTCAGAGCTAGACGTAGGATGCAAAGAGCTCGCACCGAGGATGCAAGAGAGAACCGCCGTGAAGTGTTTCGAGCTGCGAAATTAGCCCTTAACAAGGCTATTAAAAGCAGCAAGAGAGCGTGTTTCGACAACCTGTGTGAGAGTGCCAACGCGAATCCGTGGGGTGACGCCTACCGGATTGTGATGGCCAAGACCAAAGGGGGCTCCTCACCCCCAGAACGGTCTCCGGACCGGTTGGCAACGATTATCGAAGTACTCTTCCCGTCTCGAGCCACAAGCCCCTGGCCATCTGCACTACGAGACAGTGCGGGCACGGTCGAAATGGTGGCTCCAGTGACGAACGAAGAACTACTCGCAGTGGCTAAATCCCTAGCAATGAACAAAGCTCCAGGGCCGGATGGAGTCCCGAACAACGCTCTCAAGGCAGCGATCATAGCGAACCCGAACATGTTCAGGCTAGCTATGCAGAGATGCCTTGACGAGTGCCGTTTCCCCGATAGATGGAAAAGGCAGAAACTGGTGCTGTTGCCGAAGCCCGGGAAGCCGCCAGGCGACCCATCGGCGTACAGACCAATCTGTCTGATAGACACGACTGGCAAACTGCTTGAGAGGATCATCCTCAACAGGCTCACCCCGTACGCGGAAGGTACGGACGGTCTGTCAAGCAACCAGTTTGGCTTTCGGAAGGGTAAGTCCACAGTGGACGCTCTCAACTCAGTGATAAATACTGCCGAGATAGCGATCCAACGAAAAAGGCGAGGTATTCGATACTGTGCGTTAGTGACACTTGACGTGAAGAATGCATTCAACAGCGCAAGCTGGGATGCCATTGCGCTCTCGTTACACCGGCTTAGCCTACCGGTGGGTCTGTACCGGATCCTGGAAAGTTACTTCCAAAACCGCGTACTGCTATACGAGACCGATGCCGGTCAGAAAAGGGTTCCGATTACCGCCGGAGTCCCGCAGGGCTCGATCCTAGGCCCGGTGCTATGGAACCTCATGTATGACGGGGTTCTGAGACTGAAGTTCCCTCCTGGGGTCAAGATCGTCGGCTTTGCCGACGACGTAACCTTGGAGGTCTACGGGGAGTCAATTCCTGAGGTAGAACTAACCGCAGAACACGCGATTAGCACGGTGGAGGAATGGATGAGCGCGAGAGGCCTGGAGCTCGCTCATCATAAGACGGAGGTAGTTATCGTCAACAACCGCAAGTCGGCACAACATGCAGTTATCCATGTGGGAGAAGTCGCGATCACTTCACAGCGAAGTCTGAAGTCTCTCGGAGTCATTATAGACGACAAGCTGACCTTCGGCAGCCATGTCGACTATACGTGCAAGAGAGCGTCGACTGCTGTTGCGGCACTATCGAGAATGATGTCCAACAGCTCAAAGGTGTGCGCCAGTAGACGTAGGTTACTGGCAGGCGTTGCCGTATCTATCCTCAGGTACGGCGGCCCGTCATGGTCAAGAGCACTGAGGGTAAACAGTTACCTACAGAAACTGGAGAGCACCTACCGCGTGATGTGCCTCAGAGTGATATCTGCCTACCGCACGGTATCACACGATGCATCCTGCGTGATAGCGAGCATGATGCCAGTCGGGCTGGTCATTCGGGAAGATGAGGAGTGCTTTGAGCTACGTGGAAATAGGGGAGCCCGCGAGCGCACCAGGGTGACCTCGGTCGCCAGATGGCAGCGTGAGTGGGACAACTCCTCGAAAGGTAGGTGGACCCACCGGCTGATACCTAGCATATCGAGCTGGGTGGGAAGACCCCATGGGGAAGTTCACTTCCACCTGACACAATTCTTGTCAGGCCATGGCTGTTTCCGTCAGTACCTCCACAGGTTCGGACACGCGGAGGTCCCAGTCTGCCCGGACTGCCCAGATGTAGATGAAACTGCCGAGCACATACTGTTCGTATGTCATCGGTTCGACGTCGAAAGAAGAGCAATGCTTGACGTCTGTGGCTGGGACACAACCCCGGATACCCTTATTCAGCGGATGTGTCAAACGGTGGAGAAGTGGAACGCAGTCTCGGCTGCTACCATCCAGATTGCCAGTAGGCTACAGGTAATCTGGCGAACCGAGCAACAGACGGCGGGCACGGCTAACTAGTGATTGGTTAGTTGGAGCGAAAAAGGCCAAGCGCAAAATAAGAGAGTGAATGGTCTGTTCATGCCGAGGTAGGTTGGCGCAGCGAATGGCAACCGCGTAAGGGGTAAACCCAGCCACCCCGAAGCAAGACAGAAGAGTGAGTGTATAGGCGTATAAGTGGACTGCCTCATGCCAAGACGGGAGGGTCGTAGCGTAGTATGTTGGAACTAAGCTATCGATGCCTCATGGCGTGGCAGAGGAGTGAAAGGGTGAGCATCCAAGTCAGTCTCACACTGCATGTTAAGGGTGAGCATAAAAGTCAGCCTCACAGGTTGGTAGAGGCTAGCACAAAAGTCAGCCTAGCAAGGAATGAAAAAGGTGAGCACAAAAGTCAGCCTCGCATGGTATGTCAGAAGTGGGGCCTAAGAAAAATGTCCCACATGGGATGCCAGAGGGAGTGACAAAGGTACAATAGAGTGGCACGATTGAGAGTGAATCAGGTGATAGGGTGAGCACCCAAGTCAGCCTCACATGGATGGGTAGGGCGAGCACAAAAGTAAGCCTAGCAAGGAATGAGTAAGGTGAGCACACAAGTCAGCCTCGCATGGAACGTAAAAGGTGAGCACAAAAGTCAGCCTCATGTGGGAGTGTTTGAGAGTGAATCAAAGTGTGATTGAGAGAGCACCCAAGTAAGCCTCATACAGGATGTATGATCGCGTGAGTGAGAGTGAATGAGTACATATAGTACAGCCATCCCCCCAGAAGTAATACCGAGAGGTAGTTCCTGGGAGGAATGATGGCGGAGCCCAATGGAGTTTAGTCGGTATTAATG
>NC_080670.1:132007412-132077412 GCF_030247195.1 Topomyia yanbarensis | reverse complement strand
ATCGGTCCAGCCATCTCTGAGAAAAATGAGTGACATTATTTGACACATACGCACATACATACACACACACATACACACACATACACACATACATACACACATACACACACACATACAGACTTTTTCCGATCTCGACGAACTGAGTCGAATGGGATATGACACTCGGCCCTCCGGGCCGGGATTAGGTTGACGTTTTTCAGAGTGATTGCATAACCTTTCTATATGAGAAAGGCAAAAATGTGCAAAATCCAAAAACGTGAATCTTCGTAAAAATTTTTTCGTGTTTGCATCAAATCTCGACGTTTTATGCACCTTGAATACATTTAGCATCAAAAATAAAAATTCTATTTTTAATTTTTCCTATAGTTTTTATGCGAAATTTCTGTGTGGCCGCACTCTGAAACCCGTAATTCCGGAACCAGAATTCCGATCGATCCAAAATTCAATAGCAGCCGATGGGAAGGTTGCACCTTTCATTTGAGACTTGGGCAAATCGGTCCAGCCATCTCTGAGAAAAATGAGTGACATTATTTGACACATACGCACATACATACACACACACACATACACACACACATACATACACACATACACACACACATACAGACTTTTTCCGATCTCGACGAACTGAGTCGAATGGGATATGACACTCGGCCCTCCGGGCCGGGATTAGGTTGACGTTTTTCAGAGTGATTGCATAACCTTTCTATATGAGAAAGGCAAAAAGGTGATTTGATCCATACATTATGTAAAATTGAACCATAAAATTGTCGCAAGAGAGCACTAAAATAGTAATAAAAGAACAATTAAAATCAACCAATGCCCTATAAAAATATTGGAAATGTAAAATGCTACATTTTGCGCCATAAATTAACTGACATTGATCCATAGAATATGTGCATTAAAACACGTCGATACGTTCCATAATATCGATAAAAATGTTCCACGGTATTACAAAATGGAGCAATAAAATGTTAGAAAAATTTCCATAAATTTGATGAAAATGTTTGCTAAATATAATTTTTCTTGGTCAATAGAAGATGTAAAAATGAACATTAGAAATGTTATGTATTGATTCATATATCGAACGTTAAATTATGGCTCATGGATATTTACAAAACGAAACGAAGAAAAGAAAGTATAAAACGATTCATTAATATGTGCTTATGCACTAGAAAAATTAAATTTAATGAATTCATGCAAAATTTTTGCTATTCGAACTAATAATAAAGCATATTACATTTGGTTGAAATTCCAAACTACAACAAACAATGCATACATTATAGTTAGAAAACTCTTACTTTTACATTTTACCTTATGTCACCCAAGGGTTTCAAAGAGCTCTTTGGGCCCGACTACACTATACTTTTCAGAACTCTAGGGACCTATACTAAACATCTAAACTCTTGTTATTTAATTTCTACTGCGCCGACAAATTCCCTGGTCACTTCTTATGAACGATTTCTACGTGCAAAGGGAAAAGCATTTTACCGTATGCCACCCAAGGGTATCAAAGAGCTCTTTGGGCCCGACTACACCATACTTTTCAGATCCCTAGGGACCTATACTTAACATCTTAACACTTGGTATTTCATTTCTACTGCGCCGACAAATTCCCTGGGCATTTTTTATGAACGATTTCTACATGCAAAGGGAAAAGCATTTTACCTTATGCCACCCAAGGGTATCAAAGAGCTCTTTGGGCCCGACTACACCATACTTTTCAGATCCCTAGGGACCAATACTAAATATCTAAACACTTGGTATTTCATTTCTACTGCGCCGACAAATTCCCTGGTCACTTCTTATGAAGGATTTCTATGTGCAAAGGGAAAAGCATTTTACCTTATACCACCCAAGGGTATCAAAGAGCTCTTTGGGCCCGACTACACTATACTTTTCAGATCCCTAGAGACCTATACTAAATATCTAAACACTTGGTATTTCATTTCTACTGCGCCGACAAATTCCCTGGTCACTTCTTATGAAGGATGTCTATGTGCAAAGGGAAAAGCATTTTACCTTATACCACCCAAGGGTATCAAAGAGCTCTTTGGGCCCGACTACAACATACTTTTCAGATCCCTAGGGACCTATACTAAATATCTAAACACTTGGTATTTCATTTCTACTGCGCCGACAAATTCCCTGATCACTTCTGATGAAGGATTTCTGCATGCAATGGGAAAAGCATTTTACCTTATACCACCCAAGGGTATCAAAGAGCTCGTTGGGCCCGACTACACCATACTTTTCAGATCCCTAGGGACCTATACTAAATATCTAAATACTTGGTATTTCATTTCTACTGCGCCGACAAATTCCCTGGTCACTTTTTATGAACGATTTCTAAATTCAATTGGAAAAGCATTTTACCTTATGCCACCCAAGGGTATCAAAGAGCTCTTTGGGCCCGACTACACTATACTTTTCAGATCCCTAGGAACCTATGCTAAATATCTAAACACTTGGTATTTCATTTCTACTGAGCCGACAAATTCTCTGGTCACTTCTTATGAACGATTTCTTCATGCAATTGGAAAAGCATTTTACCTTATGCCACCCAAGGGTATCAAAGAGCTCTTTGGGCCCGACTACACCATACTTTTCAGATCCCTAGGGACCTATACTAAATATCTAAACACTTGGTATTTCATTTCTACTGCGCCGACAAATTCCCTGGTCACTTTTTATGAACGATTTCTAAATTCAATTGGAAAAGCATTTTACCTTATGCCACCCAAGGGTATCAAAGAGCTCTTTGGGCCCGACTATACTATACTTATCAGATCCCTAGGGACCTATACCAAATATCTAAACACTTGGTATTTCATTTCTACTGCGCCGACAAATTCCCTGGTCACTTCTTATGAACGATTTCTACATGCAATTGGAAAAGCATTTTACCTTATGCCACCCAAGGGTATCAAAGAGCTCTTTGGGCCCGACTACACCACACTTTTCAGATCCCTAGGGACCTATACTAAATATCCAAACACTTGGTAGTTCATTTCTACTGCGCCGACAAATTCCCTGGTCACTTTTTATGAACGATTTCTAAATTCAATTGGAAAAGCATTTTACCTTATGCCACCCAAGGGTATCAAAGAGCTCTTTGGGCCCGACTACACCATACTTTTCAGATCCCTAGGGGCCTATACTAAATATCTAAACACTTGGTATTTCATTTCCACTGCGCCGACAAATTCCCTGGTCACTTCTTATGAACAATTTCTACATGCAAAGGGAAAAGCATTTTACCTTATGCCACCCAAGGGTATCAAAGAGCTCTTTGGGCCCGACTACACTATACTTTTCAGATCCCTAGGGACCTATACTAAATATCTAAATACTTGGTAGTTCATTTCTACTGCGCCGACAGATTCCCTGGTCACTTCTTATGAACGATTTCTACATGCAAAGGGAAAAGCATTTTACCTTATGCCACCCAAGGGTATCAAAGAGCTCTTTGGGCCCGACTACACTATACCTTTCAGATCCCTAGGGACCTATACCAAATATCTAAACACTTGGTATTTCATTTCTACTGCGCCGACAAATTCCCTGGTCACTTTTTATGAACGATTTCTAAATTCAATTGGAAAAGCATTTTACCTTATGCCACCCAAGGGTATCAAAGAGCTCTTTGGGCCCGACTATACTATACTTTTCAGATCTCTAGGGACCTATACCAAATATCTAAACACTTGGTATTTCATTTCTACTGCGCCGACAAATTCCCTGGTCACTTCTTATGAACGATTTCTACATGCAATTGGAAAAGCATTTTACCTTATGCCACCCAAGGGTATCAAAGAGCTCTTTGGGCCCGACTACACTATACTTTTCAGATCCCTAGGGACCTATACTAAATATCCAAACACTTGGTAGTTCATTTCTACTGCGCCGACAAATTCCCTGGTCACTTTTTATGAACGATTTCTAAATTCAATTGGAAAAGCATTTTACCTTATGCCACCCAAGGGTATCAAAGAGCTCTTTGGGCCCGACTACACTATACTTTTCAGATCCCTAGGGACCTATACTAAATATCTAAACACTTGGTATTTCATTTCCACTGCGCCGACAAATTCCCTGGTCACTTCTTATGAACAATTTCTACATGCAAAGGAAAAAGCATTTTACCTTATGCCACCCAAGGGTATCAAAGAGCTCTTTGGGCCCGACTACACTATACTTTTCAGATCCCTAGGGACCTATACTAAATATCTAAATACTTGGTAGTTCATTTCTACTGCGCCGACAGATTCCCTGGTCACTTTTTATGAACGATTTCTACATGCAAAGGGAAAAGCATTTTACCTTATGCCACCCAAGGGTATCAAAGAGCTCTTTGGGCCCGACTACACTATACTTTTCAGATCCCTAGGGACCTATACCAAATATCTAAACACTTGGTATTTCATTTCTACTGCGCCGACAAATTCCCTGGTCACTTCTTATGAACGATTTCTAAATTCAATTGGAAAAGCATTTTACCTTATGCCACCCAAGGGTATCAAAGAGCTCTTTGGGCCCGACTACACTATACTTTTCAGATCCCTAGGGACCTATACCAAATATCTAAACACTTGGTATTTCATTTCTACTGCGCCGACAAATTCCCTGGTCACTTCTTATGAACGATTTCTACATGCAATTGGAAAAGCATTTTACCTTATGCCACCCAAGGGTATCAAAGAGCTCTTTGGGCCCGACTACACTATACTTTTCAGATCCCTAGAGACCTATACTAAATATCTAAACACTTGGTATTTCATTTCTACTGCGCCGACAAATTCCCTGGTCACTTCTTATGAAGGATGTCTATGTGCAAAGGGAAAAGCATTTTACCTTATACCACCCAAGGGTATCAAAGAGCTCTTTGGGCCCGACTACAACATACTTTTCAGATCCCTAGGGACCTATACTAAATATCTAAACACTTGGTAGTTAATTTCTACTGCGCCGACAAATTCCCTGGTTACTTCTGATGAAGGATTTCTACATGCAATGGGAAAAGCATTTTACCTTATGCCACCCAAGGGTATCAAAGAGCTCGTTGGGTCCGACTACACCATACTTTTCAGATCCCTAGGGACCTATACCAAATATCTAAACACTTGGTATTTCATTTCTACTGCGCCGACAAATTCCCTGGTCACTTTTTATGAACGATTTCTAAATTCAATTGGAAAAGCATTTTACCTTATGCCACCCAAGGGTATCAAAGAGCTCTTTGGGCCCGACTACACTATACTTTTCAGATCCCTAGGGACCTATACCAAATATCTAAACACTTGGTATTTCATTTCTACTGCGCCGACAAATTCCCTGGTCACTTCTTATGAACGATTTCTACATGCAATTGGAAAAGCATTTTACCTTATGCCACCCAAGGGTATCAAAGAGCTCTTTGGGCCCGACTACACCATACTTTTCAGATCCCTAGGGACCTATACTAAATATCTAAACACTTGGTAGTTCATTTCTACAGCGCCGACAAATTCCCTGGTCACTTTTTATGAACGATTTCTAAATTCAATTGGAAAAGCATTTTACCTTATGCCACCCAAGGGTATCAAAGAGCTCTTTGGGCTGGATTACACCATATTTTTCAGATCCCTAGGGACCTATACCAAATATCTAAATACTTGGTATTTCATTTCTACTGCGCCGACAAATTCCCTGGTCACTTCTTATGAAGGATTTCTACATGCAAAGGGAAAAGCATTTTACCTTATGCCTTCCAAGGGTATCAAAGAGCTCTTTGGGCCCGACTACAACATACTTTTCAGATCCCTAGGGACCTATACCAAATATCTAAATACTTGGTATTTCATTTCTACTGCGCCGACAAATTCCCTGGTCACTTCTTATGAACGATTTCTACATGCAATTGGAAAAGCATTTTACCTTATGCCACCCAAGGGTATCAAAGAGCTCTTTGGGCCCGACTACACCATACTTTTCAGATCCCTAGGGACCTATACTAAATATCTAAACACTTGGTATTTCATTTCTACTGCGCCGACAAATTCTCTGGTCACTTCTTATGAACGATTTCTACATGCAATTGGAAAAGCATTTTACCTTATGCCACCCAAGGGTATCAAAGAGCTCTTTGGGCCCGACTACACCATACTTTTCAGATCCCTAGGGACCTATACTAAATATCTAAATACTTGGTATTTCATTTCTACTGCGCCGACAAATTCCCTGGTCACTTCTTATGAACGATTTCTACATGCAATTGGAAAAGCATTTTACCTTATGCCACCCAAGGGTATCAAAGAGCTCGTTGGGCCCGACTACACCATACTTTTCAGATCCCTAGGGACCTATACTAAATATCTAAACACTTGGTATTTCATTTCTACTGCGCCGACAAATTCCCTGGTCACTTTTTATGAACGATTTCTTAATTCAATTGGAAAAGCATTTTACCTTATGCCACCCAAGGGTATCAAAGAGCTCTTTGAGCCCGACTACACTATACTTTTCAGATCCCTAGGGACCTATACCAAATATCTAAACACTTGGTATTTCATTTCTACTGCGCCGACAAATTCCCTGGTCACTTCTTATGAACGATTTCTACATGCAATTGGAAAAGCATTTTACCTTATGCCTTCCAAGGGTATCAAAGAGCTCTTTTGGCCCGACTACACCATACTTTTCAGATCCCTAGGGACCTATACTAAATATCTAAACACTTGGTATTTCATTTCTACTGCGCCGACAAATTCCCTGGTCACTTTTTATGAACGATTTCTAAATTCAATTGGAAAGGCATTTTACCTTATGCCACCCAAGGGTATCAAAGAGCTCTTTGGGTCCGACTATACTATACTTATCAGATCCCTAGGAACCTATACCAAATATCTAAACACTTGGTATTTCATTTCTACTGCGCCGACAAATTCCCTGGTCACTTCTTATGAACGATTTCTACATGCAATTGGAAAAGCATTTTACCTTATGCCACCCAAGGGTATCAAAGAGCTCTTTGGGCCCGACTACACTATACTTTTCAGATCCCTAGGGACCTATACTAAATATCTAAACACTTGGTATTTCATTTCCACTGCGCCGACAAATTCCCTGGTCACTTCTTATGAACAATTTCTACATGCAAAGGGAAAAGCATTTTACCTTATGCCACCCAAGGGTATCAAAGAGCTCTTTGGGCCCGACTACACTATACTTTTCAGATCCCTAGAGACCTATACTAAATATCTAAATACTTGGTAGTTCATTTCTACTGCGCCGACAGATTCTCTGGTCACTTCTTATGAACGATTTCTACATGCAAAGGGAAAAGCATTTTACCTTATGCCACCCAAGGGTATCACAGAGCTCTTTGGGCCCGATTACACCATACTTTTCAGATCCCTAGGGACCTATACTAAATATCTAAAAACTTGGTAGTTCATTTCTACTGCGCCGACAAATTCCCTGGTCACTTCTTATGAACGATTTCTACATGCAAAGGGAAAAGCATTTTACCTTATGCCACCCAAGGGTATCAAAGAGCTCTTTGGGCCCGACTACACTATACTTTTCAGATCCCTGGGGACCTATACCAAATATCTAAACACTTGGTATTTCATTTCTACTGCGCCGACAAATTCCCTGGTCACTTCTTATGAACGATTTCTACATGCAATTGGAAAAGCATTTTACCTTATGCCACCCAAGGGTATCAAAGAGCTCTTTGGGCCCGACTACACCATACTTTTCAGATCCCTAGGGACCTATACTAAATATCTAAACACTTGGTAGTTCATTTCTACAGCGCCGACAAATTCCCTGGTCACTTTTTATGAACGATTTCTAAATTCAATTGGAAAAGCATTTTACCTTATGCCACCCAAGGGTATCAAAGAGCTCTTTGGGCTGGATTACACCATATTTTTCAGATCCCTAGGGACCTATACCAAATATCTAAATACTTGGTATTTCATTTCTACTGCGCCGACAAATTCCCTGGTCACTTCTTATGAAGGATTTCTACATGCAAAGGGAAAAGCATTTTACCTTATGCCTTCCAAGGGTATCAAAGAGCTCTTTGGGCCCGACTACAACATACTTTTCAGATCCCTAGGGACCTATACCAAATATCTAAATACTTGGTATTTCATTTCTACTGCGCCGACAAATTCCCTGGTCACTTCTTATGAACGATTTCTACATGCAATTGGAAAAGCATTTTACCTTATGCCACCCAAGGGTATCAAAGAGCTCTTTGGGCCCGACTACACCATACTTTTCAGATCCCTAGGGACCTATACTAAATATCTAAACACTTGGTATTTCATTTCTACTGCGCCGACAAATTCTCTGGTCACTTCTTATGAACGATTTCTACATGCAATTGGAAAAGCATTTTACCTTATGCCACCCAAGGGTATCAAAGAGCTCTTTGGGCCCGACTACACCATACTTTTCAGATCCCTAGGGACCTATACTAAATATCTAAATACTTGGTATTTCATTTCTACTGCGCCGACAAATTCCCTGGTCACTTCTTATGAACGATTTCTACATGCAATTGGAAAAGCATTTTACCTTATGCCACCCAAGGGTATCAAAGAGCTCGTTGGGCCCGACTACACCATACTTTTCAGATCCCTAGGGACCTATACTAAATATCTAAACACTTGGTATTTCATTTCTACTGCGCCGACAAATTCCCTGGTCACTTTTTATGAACGATTTCTTAATTCAATTGGAAAAGCATTTTACCTTATGCCACCCAAGGGTATCAAAGAGCTCTTTGAGCCCGACTACACTATACTTTTCAGATCCCTAGGGACCTATACCAAATATCTAAACACTTGGTATTTCATTTCTACTGCGCCGACAAATTCCCTGGTCACTTCTTATGAACGATTTCTACATGCAATTGGAAAAGCATTTTACCTTATGCCTTCCAAGGGTATCAAAGAGCTCTTTTGGCCCGACTACACCATACTTTTCAGATCCCTAGGGACCTATACTAAATATCTAAACACTTGGTATTTCATTTCTACTGCGCCGACAAATTCCCTGGTCACTTTTTATGAACGATTTCTAAATTCAATTGGAAAGGCATTTTACCTTATGCCACCCAAGGGTATCAAAGAGCTCTTTGGGTCCGACTATACTATACTTATCAGATCCCTAGGAACCTATACCAAATATCTAAACACTTGGTATTTCATTTCTACTGCGCCGACAAATTCCCTGGTCACTTCTTATGAACGATTTCTACATGCAATTGGAAAAGCATTTTACCTTATGCCACCCAAGGGTATCAAAGAGCTCTTTGGGCCCGACTACACCATACTTTTCAGATCCCTAGGGACCTATACTAAATATCTAAACACTTGGTAGTTCATTTCTACTGCGCCGACAAATTCCCTGGTCACTTTTTATGAACGATTTCTAAATTCAATTGGAAAAGCATTTTACCTTATGCCACCCAAGGGTATCAAAGAGCTCTTTGGGCCCGACTACACTATACTTTTCAGATCCCTAGGGACCTATACTAAATATCTAAACACTTGGTATTTCATTTCCACTGCGCCGACAAATTCCCTGGTCACTTCTTATGAACAATTTCTACATGCAAAGGGAAAAGCATTTTACCTTATGCCACCCAAGGGTATCAAAGAGCTCTTTGGGCCCGACTACACTATACTTTTCAGATCCCTAGAGACCTATACTAAATATCTAAATACTTGGTAGTTCATTTCTACTGCGCCGACAGATTCTCTGGTCACTTCTTATGAACGATTTCTACATGCAAAGGGAAAAGCATTTTACCTTATGCCACCCAAGGGTATCACAGAGCTCTTTGGGCCCGATTACACCATACTTTTCAGATCCCTAGGGACCTATACTAAATATCTAAAAACTTGGTAGTTCATTTCTACTGCGCCGACAAATTCCCTGGTCACTTCTTATGAACGATTTCTACATGCAAAGGGAAAAGCATTTTACCTTATGCCACCCAAGGGTATCAAAGAGCTCTTTGGGCCCGACTACACTATACTTTTCAGATCCCTGGGGACCTATACTAAATATCTAAACACTTGGTATTTCATTTCTACTGCGCCGACAAATTCCCTGGTCACTTCTTATGAACGATTTCTACATGCAAAGGGAAAAGCATTTTACCTTATGCCACCCAAGGGTATCAAAGAGCTCTTTGGGCCCGACTACACTATACTTTTCAGATCCCTAGGGACCTATACCAAATATCTAAACACTTGGTATTTCATTTCTACTGCGCCGACAAATTCCCTGGTCACTTTTTATGAACGATTTCTAAATTCAATTGGAAAAGCATTTTACCTTATGCCACCCAAGGGTATCAAAGAGCTCTTTGGGCCCGACTACACCATACTTTTCAGATCCCTAGGGACCTATACTAAATATCTAAACACTTGGTAGTTCATTTCTACTGCGCCGACAAATTCCCTGGTCACTTTTTATGAACGATTTCTAAATTCAATTGGAAAAGCATTTTACCTTATGCCACCCAAGGGTATCAAAGAGCTCTTTGGGCCCGACTACACTATACTTTTCAGATCCCTAGGGACCTATACTAGATATCTAAATACTTGGTAGTTCATTTCTACTGCGCCGACAGATTCCCTGGTCACTTCTTATGAACGATTTCTACATGCAAAGGGAAAAGCATTTTACCTTATGCCACCCAAGGGTATCAAAGAGCTCTTTGGGCCCGATTACACCATACTTTTCAGATCCCTAGGGACCTATACTAAATATCTAAACACTTGGTAGTTCATTTCTACTGCGCCGACAAATTCCCTGGTCACTTCTTATGAACGATTTCTACATGCAAAGAGAAAGCATTGCACCTTATGCAAACCAGCTGTACCATATTTTTCAGATCCCCGGGGGCTTATGCTATGCTCTTACGGCCCGGCTGCGTTATGTTTTTTAGATTTGCAGAGATCTATTCTAGACATCTCAGTACATGTATTTTCATTTCTACTGTTCTGTATACATATCTTTGGTGTTATATATTTTGTAGGCCGCTGACAATAAAATAGTAATTTTGTGATATTTAAACTAGTTTCTCTTTGGATTTAATAAAAAAGAAGTTGCCATTGCTTTATTAGTTTTATTAAAATTGAATTTTTAAAAAATTGGTGGTTAAATTTTTGTGGTTTAATTCACAAGCTTACATATCTGAAATACAGGTTGCGCTGTTTTAGTTTAGCTATTTACCGCTAGATGTCGCTACTAGTACCTCTAAAATATTTTGGTGGATGGATTTTTTGGTGGTTAGTTTCACCCAAGTGTGGAAGTTTACGATCGGCAAACAGATTCTAATTTATAATCAAAAGGTTTGTTCCAGTACCAGGAGAAACTGGAAGTACTCCGGAGCAAACAGGGAGAAAATCGTTCCTGTACTATCTTCTTCTCTTTTTTCTTCTTCTAGTGGCAAACCGGAGTGAAAAGGAGCAAAAATTTTTTGCTCCGGAGCAACAGGAAGTAACTTCCATGTACTGGAACAAACCTAAAGTAGAGAATCCAGAGCCTATATTGAAAAGGGCACATGCACAAAAATCTAGAACATATCTTGAAAAGCTCACATTTAATTTTTGTAAAAGACAAAAGCTTATATATTTATGTTGATTAGCAGTATTCAAACTATTGATGCTGATTGCTTATGGCGAATCCGTAATTCTAAACCAGATCAAGGAAAAACGCATTTACTGCCGTTTTCATACTGTTTACCGATCCAAGTTGAGAATATAGCGAAAACCCATATCGAAAATTTTAATAATAAAACGATTTATCTACAGCTATTTGGTTAATCAGTTTCTATGGAGAGATGACATCATTGAAACAATCTTCATATGTTCAATAGCTATCGCAGTATGCTAAAATTGTCACAGATTTAAATACGTCATACATCCTGCTGTAGGTTTTTGTGTAATCACCAATTATTTGCCAATAATTTTCTACTGTTAGTAAAATACCTATATTCATTATCCGATAACGCCTTGCTAACAATTCTCGGTAATAGTGGTTCTATTGTGGACAAGGTTTTTCCGGAATGCTCTTGCTGGACAATACCGTCGACTTGTAGATGTGAATGCGCGTGCAACATTCTTCCTTAAAAAAAGAATAAGTACAACATTGATAAACGAATGTGTGAAATATTCTACAATGCTTGCGCTCTTATGCGCCATCTTGAAATTTGAATTTTTCACATCGGAAATTCAGGTACCTTTTCTGACTTTTGCAAAAATCACATAAATCGTACGTGTTGATCTAATTGATTTAAGGGGATTTTCACTTAATACCCAAGCAACCAGAAGTTCGGATAATACTTAAAAAGTACACTTTAAAGTTCACATAAAGTTCTACGCGAACTTTCAAGCTGCTTAAGCTTTATTGGAACTTGAAAGCTGCTTAAACCGCTATTAGATCATATAACGTATTGCAAAATTACTTAAAACGAGAAGCTTATGCAGCTCCCTTATACGAACTTTTGGTTGCTTGGGTAGTCATCGATGTCATATGAAACATTGAGGTTGACGCTTAAAATCAATCTACAGGATTTTTCACGTAATTTGAATGTGGCGTGTAGATTGAAATGTCAAACAGTTGCAGTTGATTTCGCACTACCATTTTTGCTCCTATTTCCGAGCATACGTTTTAGTCGATTAAAGACTTTAGCATTGTGACACTTGCAATTAAAGATGGAACCACTCAAATTCAATAGATTAGTACAGTGGTGCGAATTCAACGGATATTCATTTCAATTTAAAGATCATTTCTATTAAATAGCTTTCAAGGACCAGGTCATTCTGATACGAGTTATAAATCCTTAGAAAATCAGTGCTAAATCACTTCAATTGTTAGTGATACATGATAAACTGATTCAAGTGCAATATCATTTGAATTAGACGTGACAATTTTTTACCGTGTGTCACAATGCTAAAGTCTTTAATCGACTAGAAACGTATGCTCGGAAATAGGAGCAAAAATGGAAAACTTGCATTTCCAAAGTAATGTAGAACGTGAGTATTGTATATTTTACTTGTGGTTAATTTATTATTCAATTTGTTCTCAGGCAAATTCATAATGGGATATACCGTAAGGAATACGTATATAGTTAAATGCAAGATCTGTTAGAAGCAATGTGCAACACATTTCAAATGGAAGTGATTTGCTGTTGATTTCGTAGTGCTTTGAAATGATCCATTCCAACAGATTGACACATCGCATTGAAATGTTGGGCAAGTAGTGCGAAATCAACTGCAAATCACTTTCCATCAACGTGAAGATTTTTTACCGTGTGGCTCACAGAAACGAGGCTACTCTGCGAATTGACAGTTTTCGGTGACGTCAGAGAAATCGTTGAGATAAACAAACGAATTTCTCGAAAGATGTTAAATGACAATACCTGAGCTCTTATGGTGGAAAAAATAGTAAGCAATGGGTTCTTGACGTAAATTACGGCATAATTACACTAGACGCAGTGGATAATAAGTGCATCTATGTGATTATTAGCGTAAATCGGGAATTTAGCTGCATGCCATAGAAAATATATCCCGACAAACATTTCGTGGTTCTATAAACGTTTTAACGGTTGCTTTATTCAGCTCTAGCTGAACATTGGAAATATACATGTAATCATATATCGTTTATTCCACCCTTAAGCATCTTCAATTTATTCAACTTATCTGATTAAGACACATAAAAGAACAATTCTTCAGTACGTATACAGCCTGAAGAAAAACACAGTTCAGCTTTATCAATAAACCTTTTCGTTACCGCTATTCAGCTGAGAGAATTATCATAGAAAAAATATTAAAAAACACATTTATTTCAAGTTACACACGCCGTCAATCTCTTTGAAAGCTATATTCTTTTATTAGTGTTACGTTACAGTTAGAGAAAAATTGTATTACCTTGTTCGATATCACATCACGTACCTGGATCCGAACCAGCAACCTGTTGAATACTAAGCACTTACCTTACTGTCTGAACCAATCTTGCATACATCGAATGCTTAAGATTTCACCGATGTACCGGCAAGTCTAGGCTGCTGAATACAGTCTGTACAACCCAAGTAACCATAAGCATTAAGCCATTGCACTATATTGGCTATACATTTGCACTAATGTTGCATTGAAACTCCATTACAGCATTAACAATGCAATAAAACTCTATATTAGCATCAATAATGCATAACTGCACAGCCGACATATAGCATTATCGCTTGCTCTATATGCGTATATAAAGCTGATATAACGCGTGCATGCTTCAAGGATATTTAAAGCATGTACGCTTCACATGTGCATTTAATGCCATTATAGAGCAAATAAAAAGCCGATATAATGCTATTGTAATGCTGTGGGTTTATTTGTTATGCAACTCTTCTTGAAGATTATATTCGGCATATTTCATTTTAATCGAACATATGCAATGTAGTCCTGAGCGCAAACGCAGCGCACTTACCGTGAAGGACGAGGTAAGGTACCTCAGTTGGAGACTTACTAAAGGTAATTTTCGTAAAATTGTCATATCATGTCAGAACGAAAACCCATTAAGGATATTTATTACAATGCATTAGAAGAGAGACAATTACGGTTTTAAACAGGACATTTTATTTTAATTTTTTTTCTTTTTGCTCATCATACCGTAAGGAAATATAAGAAATGGTTTTAAAACCATGGCGGACGATGACAGCCAGCTGAAGCTTTTTAATAGCATTAGTAATGCTAATATGAGGCTTTAAAATTTGACATTTGTACGCTGGTGCTATATAATAGCATTAGTGCTGCAGAAACAGTAATAGCACTATATTTCACCTTTTCTGGCATAATACCAGCATTATATAAGTATTAAGGGCTTCACAGCTCTATAAGACCGCATTATATGTGGATCTAAAGCAGATGTTAGGCTACGTTATAATGCTTATTGGATACTTGGGGAAGGCTACAGTAGCCTTCTATAGATTTGAGTGAACCTAGTTGGTTTGGGTTCGAATACCAACCTACGATAATTTTTTTATATTATTTTTTTTTATTTAATAATTTTTAGAACATTCGGGAATTTTAAATTAGATAATTTACTCATCTCAAAAATGATTATTGTAGTCGTTTTTGTTTCCAAGGTGAGGACTTATGGTTGTCACAAAACATTTAGATAAGTGAAAATGGGTGTTATATGAAAGTGGTGGTAACTGAATGATGGACTGAAGCCATTTATAATTCTAAGGTGGCAATCTCCTCAATTTATTTACCACTCCCTGCCAAATGATTATCTTTCCATTGTGATTTTTTTTGGTAAGCGGAAGTCGCTGTTCGAATTCAATAGTTTATTTATTTATATCAATTAAGTTCGCCAGCGTGAATAATCACTGTACCTTTGTTTACAAGTAGATGGGTAGAAAAAAATCATGGTAACAATGCTGGTGTCGCGTGTGATTTGGTAAGCTTGTACATTGAAAAACTGTAAATCGTGTGTTTCCCATGCTGAAAACTCAGTAGATATAAAAAAACTAAATAAACTTTATTTGTTTATTCGTTTATTGATCTATTCCTCCTTAACTGTAGTATACGAAAAAACTCAATTGGAATATACCGAAAAAATAAAAAAAAATCCTTCAGTAAAAAAAAATAATGTGCGTGTATTGGGACTCGAACCCAGGTCGGTTGCCATTCGTCATGATTTGCTAATCGTGCCAATTTTGTAGTAGTTACAACTACCTTTGTTAAACACATAATTCAGCTAAAAGTCAAAGGTGGTATAACGGCAAATGTAAAGGTAGAAACAACCTTTTGAAGACATGTAGTGCAGCTTAATGATTAAAGGTAATACCAAATACAAATTAAATACGCCGAGGTACCATACAAACAGGTGATCATTTTTTGACTCACCGAAAAAACAAGTTTTACTACCCAATTCGTCTGTTGCCTGGTGACAGGTAGAACAGGTCGAAAAAAATGAAACTAGCATCATAACCCAATCCAAGTGTGCCGTAGGTTGCCACAACAAAAGTATATGTTTTTTCCAGCGCTAAAATATTTTCTACAAATTCACATAAAAGATGTTATCTATCAAATATAAAGCATAAAAGAATGATCAAACCATTCGGATATCTGTTCGAAATTCTAAATAATTGCTCTATGGATTCCAACTCTAAGCCAGGATAGGTTGGTGTTTTTGAACTGGAATCCATACAGAAACCATTCAGTATACTATACTGATCTCCGGATGGTACGCGGAAAACCTCTTGTTGCTATCCCAGTCCACTGCTAAATTTCGGTTAGTATCCTCAAAGTATCGTCTTTTTATTTCAGTCACATAAGCAGCAACATAAATGAATCTCTTCATTAATTTAGATCAACATGCAATCAAAACCCTGGTAAAATTCACCACTGGGTTCCACTCAATGAATGTCCATAATTCGACAAAGGCATGATCTACCTCCATCTTCTATCACGGTGAATAAGGTCTATGGAACAACAGTACTTGCGACGGGCCTTTCGTCATGTACCATGGGATGAAGAGGTTTCTTCGCCACTCAGTGGCATAGTACATAGATGACACCATTGAGAGCCGATTGGTTTTAATCTTAGCAAAAAGCTTATCAATTACACGGTTAGTATTTGATCTACCATTATGCGATTGTAGGATCTCTGACAAACCGGTGGTTAGTACCAAAGAGAATAGTGAAAGAGACGAAGAGTGAAAATCAGTCAAAACGGCAACACTCCCTTTATGATGATTTCAACACTAGAATTTTGGCAACCGCTTCCACAGGCAGCACTTTACATGACTCCTATTATATTTTGAAAACAAACCGTATGTCGATCGTTGGATTTGTTTATCAAACGATGCGTATTTCGAAACAAAGAGATGAAATAATTCTAAAGCTTGTTTTTACTCATACATATACTCTAGAATGCACCTCACAATCAAGATTGAACCAAATTCTGACGAAAATTGAAATTTCTTTTTTAATAGATGTACAATACTTATCTCCTCCAACTCAGGCATGAGTAATGTTTATTTACATTGCACGATTGGTCTGCTTAATAAGGTATTTGTGGCTTCACTCTATTCGTCTCTTTCCCTATTCTCTTTGGTTAGTATGGGAGCAATTTTTTTTCATCCACCTTTTTGCCTTTCTCAATAGAAAGGTATTGCAATTGCTCTGAAAACCGACTTTTTAACGGAGGCCCGGAGGGCCGAGTGACATATACCATTCGATTCAGTTCGTCGAGTTCGGCAAATGTCTGTGTGGGTGTATGTATGTGTGTATGTATGTATGTGTGTGTGTATGTGCGCATGTGTGTGTGTATGTGACCAAAAATGTCACTCATTTTTCGTAGAGATGGCTGAACCGATTTTGACAAACTTAGTCTCAAATGAAAGGTGCAACGTTTCCATAGGCTGCTATTGAGTTTCTAATGGATCCGACTTCCGGTTCCGGAATTACAGGGTGATGAGTACGAACACGCAGAAAATGTCGATTTTAATAAATTCTGCAATGAATGTATAAAGGTGAATTTTTTTCCAAAATATGACCACAACTGCTTCGATTTGTAGTATTAGGTCACTAACATCCATTCAAAGTCTATTTGGCCACATTGGCCACCATCATCGGTTCCGGAAGCCCCGGCGGAAGTATCCAAATTCAGAATAACAGTCACATCGGTTTCTCGGAGATGGCTAGACCGATTCGACTAAGCTTGGCCTCAAATGAAAGGTATTGCATCCCCGTAAATGGCTATTTAATTTCATCCCGATCCGACTTCCGGTTCCGGAGTTACAGGTTGTGGCGTGCGATCACATAGCAAATTGTGATTCAAACCGATACTCCGATGAAAGCAAAAAAGGTAAAAATTTCGCTAAAATGTCTCTCAAACAACTTAAATTTGCTGTTCTAGGTCACCGACGGCCAACCAAACTTTCGTTGACTACATTGACCACCATAGACGGTTCCGGAAGTGCCCGGGAAAAGCGGCCATCTATCAAAATTTACGAACTCACATCAGTTTCCCGAAAATGGTTGGGCCGATTTTCACAAACTTAGTCCCAAATGATAGCTATAATATCCCCATAGATGTCAATAAAATTTCGCACGGATCGCTTATATGGGTCCGGAAATATAGACTAAATCGTCCGGTCACATATGAAATTCCCATATAAGCCGGAACTCAAATTTTTTTTTCAAAGGGGGGACCTCATGAAATTTCAGAAATCGAATTCGTATTTTTGATGCCAAACATCTTTAAAATGCATGAAACGTCGAGATTTTATGTTATCGCGAAAAAATTTTTTTTTCTAAAAATCGACTTTTTGGGACTGCCGATTTCGCACCTTTTTGCCTTTCTCATACAAAGAAAGGCTATGCAATCACTGTAAAAATCGACTTTTTAACCGAGGCCCGGAGGGCCGAGTGTCATACACCATTCGATTCAGTTCGTCGAGATCGGCAAATGTCTGTGTGTGTGTATGTGTGTGTGTCATTTAAACTCACACAATTTTCTCAGAGATGACTGAACCGATTTTCGCAAACTTAGTTTCATCTGAAAGGTATACAGCTCCCATAAGCTGCTATTGAATTTTTAGTTGATCCGACTTCCGGTTCCGGAGTTACGGGTTGAAGAGTGCGGTCACACAGCAAATTCCCATATAAACTGGTACCACCACGATGTTCAAATGATGTAAAACATATCAAAATTGATGTAACATTACTCTAGTTTGCGGGTCTGGATCACTAATGATCAATCAAAGCAGCTTTGACCACATTGGCCACCTATGACGGTTCATGACGCCCCCGGGGAACCTGCCAAGTTCCTAAGCTAATATCACACTCATTCCCCAACGAATTCTCTACCGATTTTTACAAACTTGATTTCAAATGAAAGATACAGAAATACCATTGACTGCTGCTGAATTTCATTCGGTTCTGACTCTTGCTTCCGGAGTTACAGGGGTGTTAGTAAGGATACACTGGAATTTCCCATATAAATCGGTACAATCGTAATACCTCAGAGGCTAAAAACTAATAAAATGGTCACCAAATTACTTCTAATCGCAGATCTAGATCACTGATTGTCAATCAAACATTCTTTGAATATATTGTCCACTATCGACGATTCCGGAAGCCCGGAATTCCGGGCATATTCCACAATTAAAGTCACATCGGTTCATCGGTGATGACTGAACCGATTTTCTCAAACCAAGTCTCAAATGGAAGGCAAAATATGCAGCTGAGTATTGCGTCGCCACCCCTCCCCCCGCCTTGCCCTTACACCTCCCTCCTTCATCACTCCCCTCCCCTTGGACCACCCTCACGCACGCATTTCCTTCATCCACCCCGTATACCGAAATAAGATGAAGGATTTCTGACGCATCCTCCACTCCCACTCTACTAACTCCCCATTCCCTCCACTTTCAAACCCATTCCACCAACATTTCAAAATATAATCAAATGAAGATAACATTGAACTTATGCTGATTAAGCTAATTAAATACTATTCTTTTGCCTTTCTCATATAGAAAGGTTACGCAATTGCTCCAAAAACCGACTTTCAAACCGAGGCCCGGAGGGACGAGTCTCATATAACATTCGACTCAGTTCGCCGAGATCGCAAAATATCTGTGTGTATGTGTGTATGTGTGTATGTATGTATGTATGTATGTATGTATGTATGTATGTATGTATGTATGTATGTATGTATGTATGTATGTATGTGTGTGTATATGCGGATTTGTTAACAAAATGTCTACATCGGTTTCTCGGAGATGGCTGAACCGATTTTTACAAACTAAGATTCAAATGAAAGGTATACTATTCCCATAGGTTGCTATTGAATTTCATTTTCAACCGACATCTTGTTCTGGATTACGAGTTGAAGAGTATGGTTACAAAACAAAATTTGTTGATTTGTCCACATTCTGAATTTGGAATTTTCTGAACCGATTTTGACAAACTTGATTTTAAATGAAAGGTCCATCAGCTGCTGTTGAATTTTGTGTGGATCCGAGTTCTGGTTCCTGAATTACAGGGTGATACGTACGATCACGCAGCAAATCCCGATTCTAACGAATTCTGCGATGAATGTAAGAAGGTGAATTTTTTGCCAAAATGTAAACACAACTGTTGAATTTGTAGATCTAGGTCACCAACAGTCATTCAAAGTCTCTTTGCCCACACTGGCCAGCATCGACGGATCCGGAAGTATCCAAATTCAGAATAACGGTTATATTGGTTTCTCAAAAATGCCTAGACCGATTTGGTCAACTTAGTATCAAATAAAAGGTGTTGCATCCCTGGAAACTGATACTAAATTCCATCTCCATCCGACTTCCGGCTCCGGAGTTACGGGTTGTGGAGTGCGATCACATAGAAAACTCCGATTCAAACCGATACCGCGATGAATGCAAAAAGGTGCTCTTATATATACTTACCAAGTGTAATAAGAATGAAAGACATTTCCATAATGTTATATTGTACGAACCAGCTAATTAATCATAGTTTGGAGAAATGAGAAAGGCACAATTGCACCGCTAGGTGGATTAAAATAGGTTTTTAATTTGAATCATCACTCTATTATTGATTCAAAACACATCAATTTTTGAATATACATTATTTTATTGTTGAACCAACAACATTATTTTTACTTCAATAAAATTTGATTTTATGTTGGTCTTGCATAGTACCAAATCAGCATGTATCGTGTATTTTGTGTCTGTATTCTATGCACGGTACGTATTTGTCTTGTGCATACATGTAAGTAAGACAAGCAAGGCAAAAGCACAATTCCTTTACTAAATGTAAAATTTCTATTTCCACAGACTTGACAACGCAGTAACAGGCCAGGGCTAGTGCTACAATTGTACTGACGTCAAGGATGCTCTCTGGGTAAGTAAATATTATCATAATTTAAATATATTCACAGTCACATCACAGAGAACAGACATCCATGATCGAACAAAAATATTTAAAAAACGTGTGTAAACATTTGAATTAATATACGATAAACACCAGCGCCGCCAAACCAACCTATCCCAACTACCCGTCAAATCCATTCCGGAATCGGTTCGAAATCCTGCATGGATTCAGTATGGAATCTTGCTCAAAGAAAACAACCGATTCTGATTCTATCGGTTGATGCATGCATTGAGCTGGAATTCATGCTGGAAGTCCGAACCGGTTCCGGACTAGTTTGGGTAGAGAAATAACCGCTGTCAATTCTGTCGAACTCAGCCACACAAAAACTTGACGACAGTAGCGCACCACTTCCGGTGAAAATTTCAACGTGTCGACATGTTGGTTTTCACCGAGTGCTAGATAATTCGCTTTTTTCACCTTGATTGGGCGAATTACTCGTGCTGTGGTGGACCAATTTTGTGGCGCTGCGAGTTTATCGTCGGTTAGTCACAGAAAGTAAAGTCCATTGGACTATAAACGAAGATTAACCGGCAATATAGCTTTATATGCTGTGCCATTTTGGGCTTTGTTTCACAAACAAGCCAAACAGAAGCGAAGAAGAAGACAGTAGCGCACCTGGCTTGGATATCCCAACTACCTTCGAAACCGTTAGAGATTTTACACAAGTTGAATGCTGAAGATGGACGTCTGTTCTCTGTGTTATTAGTTTTATCAAAATTAATTCATCTTTGAATTTGAAAAAAATGGTGGTTAAATTTTGGTGGTTTGATTCGCACACTTACATATCTGAAATAAAGGTGGCGCTGTTTAGTTTAGCTATTAGCTATTTATGACTAGATGTCGCTACTACCCGGTGTAACCATTCGGAATTTGATTCGGAATCCTGAATGGAACCAGTATGGATTCCAGCTCAAATGCAACAACCGATTCTGAAACCGATTGAGTCGGAATCGACTGTTGCATTTGAACAGCGATGCCACATGTTTTTGTGAAATGTCTGTACAAGAATAATGAAAATGTCTGTAAAAGTCTGTAGATGGTTGTTTAAACTTTATTTACACTACGTTATTACTTTAAAAGTAGCTTGAAATTTGTAAACTATTGTGAAGGAATCACTCGTATTCGGATAAAATTATTCAAGTGCAATTTTGTTAATACTATTACTCTTTTAAAAGTCTGTAGATTTCTGATTACGTCTGTAGGAGACCATCAAAAGTCTGTAAAATACAGACATGTCTGTAAATCTGGCATCGCTGCATTTGAAGCTTAGTATGCAGCGATGCCAGATTTACAGACATGTCTGTATTTTACAGACTTTTGATGGTCTCCTACAGACGTAATCAGAAATCTACAGACTTTTAAAAGAGTAATAGTATTAACAAAATTGCACTTGAATAATTTTATCCGAATACGAGTGATTCCTTCACAATAGTTTACAAATTTCAAGCTACTTTTAAAGTAATAACGTAGTGTAAATAAAGTTTAAACAACCATCTACAGACTTTTACAGACATTTTCATTATTCTTGTACAGACATTTCACAAAAACATGTGGCATCGCTGTTAGTATGCACCTCTTGCGAAATGAGGTCGCGAAATATTTTTCCTTCTTCCGTGCGGAATTTTGACATTTGCTCGCGAAAACTAGTCTGTGTGTGCTGTTAGATGTCGCTTTTGATAACTGAAAAACGACATCAGCTGTTGTTTGTTTATTTCTTTTTTATATTTCTGCTGTCGTTTGAATGTTTTAAATCGTCACTTCCGGTGAAAATTTCAACGTGTGGACATGTTGGTTTTCACCGAGTGTTAGATAATTCGCTTTTTCACCTTGATTGGGCGAATTACTCGTGCTGTGGTGGACCAATTTTGTGGCGCTGCGAGTTTATCGTCGGTTAGTCACAAAAAGTAAAGTCCATTGGACTATAAACGAAAATTAACTGGCAATATAGCTTTATATGCTGTGCCATTTTGGGCTTTGTTTCACAAACAAGTCAAACAGAAGCGAAGAAGAAGAAGAAGAAGAATGTTTTAAATGATGTATTTTATTAATTCATCACGGATGTGTATGAAATCGGTAACAACGGTAAACCTATTTGCCATTCATGAAGCTCTCAGGGAAGTGACGTGCTCAGCGTGAATCATATTTCGAGCATGATTAATCATAATGCTTATTTGTGACGGTTCCGGATGTCTCGGGGAAGTTCAGTCTGACCAATTTAGACAGCACAATTCCTGCAATCGGAAATTTAAAACATTGGCTGGCCATTTTCTATCTAAATTGGCTGCTTCTACCGGTTCTAGAAGACCCAGGGAAATGATCGAAATTCGCTCAAACCTAATCGATTGTAATTGTCCGAATCGTAAGTCTAAATCGGCGTTTGACCATTAAGAAGCAAATCTGATTGCCTTGGCCGCCTTTACCGCTTTCACAAGTCTCGGGAAAACTACTTTTCGAAACACGTTTCGGAATTCGGAATGGATTCCAGCGCAAATATAACAACCGACTCCGACTCAATCGGTTTCAGGTCGAACCAAACCCTAGGTTTTAAACTTTGGCTGACGTTAAAAATCGATTATGATAACAATGGCTACTACTAAAGGTTCTGGAAGTCTCAGGGAATGCTACCAATAATCAGTACGGATACAAACCTGTTTTTGGTATAACAATTGTGAGAATCGTAATTCAAATTTATTGCCATAAGTTAGGTCCTTTCATAATCAGTTCGGTCATAAAAATCAATTAGGCCCTTTTATAAATTGTTGTAAAATCGCTATCAAAATTCTTCATAATCAAATGTTGCGTAATGTACGTGCTCGGGTAGATATTTGTTAATGGTTACATTTTGCAGTTAGGCCCTTTTCAAATGTTTGGATAGAACTGGGTAGAGCTAAATTGTAATTGTAAATTTATTAGCTTACGATACCCTGTTGGTTACATTTGTATACCTTATGTCATAAGGAAGAAAAAAAATTAAAAAAAATATAATGAAATTATAAATTCAGAATCAAAACAAGTATGACCCAAAAAAGCTCCTACGCCTTTCACCAGTAGGTGGTCGAAAACACTTTACGGTGCGATCTTTTTTGCGTCTAGCAACTGAATCTTTTTCCGGAAGTGTTTTTCGATTGATCTGCAAATCATCATGCTTCGATCACTGCCCACTAGGTTGATGGTGATTCCGTTCTGTTAAAGAAGTGGGAAGAAATACAATCTATAGGTTCACAAGAATGAGTCACACTTACCGAATCTACCGGAGCGTCTAATTCGATGTAGATACGTTTCGCAATCGGCTCGTCCCTGCTGATCCATCGGCAGGTCGAAGTTGACGACAATGGTCACCTGTTCGACGTCGATACCTAAGACGAAAGAATCTCTCCGTAACCTGGTGCTGTAGCCAGAATCAAGTGGTGGAACTTACCCCTGGACAAAACGTTCGTTATAATCTGTAGCTTCTCTAGTCCGGTTCGGAATCGATCCAGAGCGTCCAACCGTTGCTCCACCGTTAGATCATTGAACAGTACCGCTACCGAGTGACCATCCTGGGACATCCTGCCTGTCAACCAACCGGCCGTTTTGCGTACCTGTTTCGATCAATTAACAGTTCTGAAAATGAGTTTACTTGGAGTTGACAACTGTCCTATACATCATATGACAGAAAATGATCGCTTGTCCGACGGTAATCACAATTTCTCGTCCTGGTTGCGGAACTTGACGCAGTACTGTTTGTTGTTATCGAGTGATTCTTGCTCCCGCGCCTGCCGAATGACGATCGGATTGGGTACGATGTACTCGGCAAACTCCATCACCTCGCGCTCGTACGTGGCCAAGAAGAACACCGACCATAACACCCGCCTCGACCAGTACAAAAAGGGAAAATTAGGTCGTACGTCCTGAACTTTATACCCCAGTCCATTAGCTTGCCGGGTGTTCCGATGATGATATGATTAGTCAGCTTCGCCCCTTTGACGGTCTCCTCACCGCGAACGGCGTAAGAAAGTTTGATTTCCGGACAAAACTTTGTCATTTTGGCAGCTACTTCCCCCTTCTGAATTGCCAGCTCATACGTGGGGGAAAGGCAAATCACCTGCAGATAGTTTTTTAACTGATGGACTCAACTGAGCATTGCCAGCACGAAGGCAGCGGTTTTTTCCTGTTCCCGACTGACTCTGGGCGATTATATTCCGTGGCGGACCGGCCAACAGAGTAGGTAGAGCCATCTCCTGAATCTTGGAAGGGGCGTTGAAACCCATCGCATAGACTCCATGAAGTAATTCCGGCTTCATGTGCAAAGCTTCGAAAGTTTTAACCAACCAACCGGCGAAGAAGAATCCTTCCGCTGCACCTCCAGATCCAGCTTTGATTCTACTAGACCTTAGCGAACATCTTTCATTAGCAAACTTGCATCCGCCGGGCTAAAAGATTAGTCATGGATAATTTTAAAGCTGATACTAAATATTTCGGGAGAAAATTTAGAATAGGACGTAGGCAACAATGAGATTCTCTTTGGGGTCTTTCTCATCTGTTTATTATTTAGTACTCAACTCTTTGCTTAATATTTTAGTAAAAACCATCGGCTATGTACTGGAAAATTAGTGCAGTGTTATAGTGACGTCATAATAATCGAAAGAGAAAGTAAACAAAGAGAGGCTCTCAATGTTCCTTATGTCCTAATCAAAATTTTCTGCAGATTTCGACTTACTTGAATGCCTCTGCATCTTCCGCGGAGGAAGCTGTTTCTCTATTTACTCTTGCAGCTTGTTTTTCTTCAGGAGCTGCTAGAGTCAGAATTTCCGTAGCTACCAAACTCCAAACGTCAGGTGCAGCTTTGGCTCAACTGCCGGTGGACTAGATTTTTCCGCATTCTGTTTCTCTGGACTGCCAGCCGGCGGCTCTGAATCCTTATCCTTGGTGATATGTACTCAGTTCGCTAACCTATTTGTATTGAAAAGAAAAATTCAAATCCCATCCCAATGATCGCTTCAAAAATAGGTTATAACAAAAAAACACTTACCGAGTGCAGAAATTTCTTGATCCGTCGTCTTTTTGACCCAGTTATCGGCAGCGCTTGCCATCGTTTCGATCGGGTATTAAAATTCAATAGCAAGGTACAAAGTATGGGAAATCGTCCTGAATCAGCACGGGTACTGTCCCTCGGGTGGTTTATTCCTTGCAATTCGCTGAAATTTTGACCAGAGCGACCTTCCGGAAAAAAAGATGCCTTCTTTTGCCTGCTCACTTCACTGCCATGAAACCGATGATGAGCGCTTATTCCAAACGGTTAGCCGATTGAACATGACGTGCCATTATGTTTGTTCTGTGAATTGATAAGGACATCTAGATTTTGCAAAGGAATGTTTGGAGAAGGGATGCTACTGGTAAATACATACCGAAAGAGAAAGTCCTTCCCGAGCATCTTGATGTTGTGTTTTCTGTTTGCCCATTATCACTGCGTTCTCTTGCTGGGTGATTACCATGACATTATGTTGTTGGTGTTCGATCTGAAAAAAAAAATCATAATAAAAAATATCCGTAAATGAGTGAACTCGAGCTTTTTAAAGAAGAATAGGATATTACATTACAATGTACTAAACACGGTACTGATCCTTTCGAAATAAAAAAGGTAATAAAAATGTCTCACCCTGCCGCACCAACTGAATCAAAAAGTCCTCCTGCACACCGCATGGTACAGTATAGTATGCTGCTGCTACTGTGTTTGAATGTGCTGTTGCTATCTTTTTTGCAGTTGGTCAATGGTCTCCTACATTTGGCTTGGATCTATTGCACTAATTGCGGTTGCTGACCAGGTTGTACCGCCGGTTGAACGTTATTGCTACCGACCTTTAGGATGATGGTGGTTCTGCTGCTGAGCTTGCTGTGAAATGTTGGCGATTAGCACTCGAATAGTGATTGCTTGCTGCTGCTGGAATGGAATCACGAGCACTGTGGAGGCAGTGATATTTTCATGCAAGGAACTGGTAGGAACCAAGGCTGGAATATGACGTTTGTGCTTGACTCCGATTTCTCTAAATCAGGAAGGCAACCGCTGGTAAAAATAGTAGCAGACAAGTTTTAAGGCAGAATGTGCCGATGAAATGTTTTCCGATGTGTCCATCATTCGTAAACTCCTGTTGTTCGTTTGAGCAGTAATTGCTATGTGGTCCTTTTTTGAGGGGTTGTTGGCTGTTGCTGGATTTGGAGTTGTTGGTACTGCTGCGGTTGTATCGATTTAATGTTGGTTGGCTGATTGCCAGATCCAGGATGTTGAGATAAGATTAGTTAAGCTGATTTGCTTTGTTCGGGTGTGCTGCAAATAATGTTAATTATTTAAATTTAATTGTTTAAAACTAAAAACAATCACACTTCCAGTAATATTTTTAAACTTACCATTCAAATTCGAAATATTGAATTTCTAAACTACGAAATTTTGACAGGTTGCGATGAAAAAAATACAAAAAATTACCAATCTTGTGTTTTCTTATATTTTTTCATTGCAACCTGTCAAAATTTCGCGAGCCTCCGTCCGTGATATTTTTATGCAAGGAACTGGTAGGAACCAAGGCTGGAATATGACGTTTGTGCTTGCCTCCGATTTCTCTAAATCAGGAAGGCAACCGCTGGTAAAAATAGTGGCAGACAAGTTTTAAGGCAGAATGTGCCGATGAAATGTTTTCCGATGTGTCCATCATTCGTAAACTCCTGTTGTTCGTTTGAGCAGTAATTGCTATGTGATCCTTTTTTGAGGGGTTGTTGGCTGTTGCTGGATTTGGAGTTGTTGGTACTGCTGCGGTTGTATCGATTTAATGTTGGTTGGCTGATTGCCAGATCCAGGATGTTGAGACAAGATTAGTTAAGCTGATTTGCTTTGTTCGGGTGTGCTGCAAATAATATTAATTATTTAAATTTAATTGTTTAAAACTAAAAATAATCACACTTCCAGTAATATTTTTAAACTTACAATTCAAATTCGAAATATTGAATTTCTAAACTACGAAATTTTGACAGGTTGCGATGAAAAAAATACTAAAAATTACCAATCTTGTACTATGCTATATTTCACCCTAAGGAGGAAAATTTGGTAAAAACCAAAATTTCTCACTAGGGTGAAAATTTGTTGGTAAAACCAGTCTTTGTACAGGAGGGCACAAATCCTTATTTCATACTATGTTGCGTTTTGGCTTCGCCTCATCAGAAACCGACACTAACGTATTGTCGGAATAGATTAGCGCCGGCTTGACGCAAATCCCTTAAAACTAAAACACACTATGTGTTTCAATCAAACGACTGATCAAACGTGATGTCCCGTTCGAGCAGAAGTTCTGTTTATGCCGATGAGACACTAGTGAAGCCGAAACTTGTCTTGGCTTAGCAGGCCTATGCGAAAGCACTATGCTATATTTTACCCTAAGGAGGAAAATTTGGTAAAAACCAAAATTTCTCACAAGGGTGAAAATTTGTTGGTAAAAACCAGTCTTTGTACAGGAGGGCACAAATCCTTATTTCATACTATGTTGCGTTTCGGCTTCGCCTCATCAGAAACCGACACTAACGTATTGTCGGAATAGATTAGCGCCGGCTTGACGCAAATCCCTTAAAACTAAAACACACTATGTGTTTCAATCAAACGACTGATCAAACGTGATGTCCCGTTCGAGCAGAAGTTCTGTTTATGCCGATGAGACACAAGTGAAGCCGAAACTTGTCTTGGCTTAGCAGGCCTATGCGAAAGAACTATGCTATATTTCACCCTAAGGAGGAAAATTTGGTAAAAACCAAAATTTCTCACTAGGGTGAACATTTGTTGGTAAAAACCAGTCTTTGTACAGGAGGGCACAAATCCTTATTTCATACTATGTTGCGTTTCGGCTTCGCCTCATCAGAAACCGACACTAACGTATTGTCGGAATAGATTAGCGCCGGCTTGACGCAAATCCCTTAAAACTAAAACACACTATGTGTTTCAATCAGAAACGCAACATAGTATGAAATAAGGATTTGTGCCCTCCTGTACAAAGACTGGTTTTTACCAACAAATTTTCACCCTAGTGAGAAATTTTGGTTTTTACCAAATTTTCCTCCTTAGGGTGAAATATAGCATAGTGCTTTCGCATAGGCCTGCTAAGCCAAGACAAGTTTCGGCTTCACTTGTGTCTCATCGGCATAAACAGAACTTCTGCTCGAACGGGACATCACGTTTGATCAGTCGTTTGATTGAAACACATAGTGTGTTTTAGTTTTAAGGGATTTGCGTCAAGCCGGCGCTAATCTATTCCGACAATACGTTAGTGTCGGTTTCTGATGAGGCGAAGCCGAAACGCAACATAGTATGAAATAAGGATTTGTGCCCTCCTGTACAAAGACTGGTTTTTACCAACAAATTTTCACCCTAGTGAGAAATTTTGGTTTTTACCAAATTTTCCTCCTTAGGGTGAAATATAGCATAGTGCTTTCGCATAGGCCTGCTAAGCCAAGACAAGTTTCGGCTTCACTTGTGTCTCATCGGCATAAACAGAACTTCTGCTCGAACGGGACATCACGTTTGATCAGTCGTTTGATTGAAACACATAGTGTGTTTTAGTTTTAAGGGATTTGCGTCAAGCCGGCGCTAATCTATTCCGACAATACGTTAGTGTCGGTTTCTGATGAGGCGAAGCCGAAACGCAACATAGTATGAAATAAGGATTTGTGCCCTCCTGTACAAAGACTGGTTTTTACCAACAAATTTTCACCCTTGTGAGAAATTTTGGTTTTTACCAAATTTTCCTCCTTAGGGTAAAATATAGCATAGTGCTTTCGCATAGGCCTGCTAAGCCAAGACAAGTTTCGGCTTCACTTGTGTCTCATCGGCATAAACAGAACTTCTGCTCGAACGGGACATCACGTTTGATCAGTCGTTTGATTGAAACACATAGTGTGTTTTAGTTTTAAGGGATTTGCGTCAAGCCGGCGCTAATCTATTCCGACAATACGTTAGTGTCGGTTTCTGATGAGGCGAAGCCGAAACGCAACATAGTATGATACCAATCTTGTGTTTTCTTATATTTTTTCATTGCAACCTGTCAAAATTTCGCGAGCCTCCGTGCGAAATAATAGGTTTGTTCCAGTACATGGAAGTTACTCCCTGTTGCTCCGGAGCAAAAAATTCTTGCTCCTTTTCACTCCGGTTTGCCACCAAAAGAAGAAAAAAGAGAAGAAGATAGTACAGGAACGATTTTCCCCCTGTTTGCTCCGGAGTACTTCCAGTTTCTCCTGGTACTGGAACAAACCTAATACCGCTGACCATTATTTCGCAAGGAAAAAGTTTGCCTTGGTGACAGCGCATAGAAAGCAGCGCCGTCTCGCGGAAGTATTATGAAACTTATCGTTTGTCGAACCGTGTCTCAGCTAACTTCATTTTTCGTTATCGTTTTCGCGAGAGCTGCGTACCGCTTATGAAATGGAAACGAAAATTTTTTTCGCGAGCATTTCGCGACGTTTTTGCCTTTCTCAATAGAAAGGTATTGCAATTGCTCTGAAAACCGACTTTTTAACGGAGGCCCGAGTGACATATACCATTCGATTCAGTTCGTCGAGTTCGGCAAATGTCTGTGTGTGTGTATGTATGTGTGTATGTATGTATGTGTGTGTATGTGCGTATGTGTGTGTGTATGTGACCAAAAATGTCACTCATTTTTCGTAGAGATGGCTGAACCGATTTTGACAAACTTAGTCTCAAATGAAAGGTGCAACGTTCCCATAGGCTGCTATTGAATTTCTAATGGATCCGACTTCCGGTTCCGGAATTACAGGGTGATGAGTACGAACACGCAGAAAATGTCGATTTTAATAAATTCTGCAATGAATGTATAAAGGTGAATTTTTTTCCAAAATATGACCACAACTGCTTCGATTTGTAGTATTAGGTCACTAACATCCATTCAAAGTCTATTTGGCCACATTGGCCACCATCATCGGTTCCGGAAGCCCCGGCGGAAGTATCCAAATTCAGAATAACAGTCACATCGGTTTCTCGGAGATGGCTAGACCGATTCGACTAAGCTTGGCCTCAAATGAAAGGTATTGCGTCCCCGTAAATGGCTATTTAATTTCATCCCGATCCGACTTCCGGTTCCGGAGTTACAGGTTGTGGCGTGCGATCACATAGCAAATTGTGATTCAAACCGATACTCCGATGAAAGCAAAAAAGGTAAAAATTTCGCTAAAATGTCTCTCAAACAACTTAAATTTGCTGTTCTAGGTCACCGACGGCCAACCAAACTTTCGTTGACTACATTGACCACCATAGACGGTTCGGGAAGTGCCCGGGAAAAGCGGCCATCTTTCAAAATTTACGAACTCACATCAGTTTCCCGAAAATGGTTGGGCCGATTTTCACAAACTTAGTCCCAAATGATAGCTATAATATCCCCATAGATGTCAATAAAATTTCGCACGGATCGCTTATATGGGTCCGGAAATATAGGCTAAATCGTTCGGTCACATATGAAATTCCCATATAAGCCGGAACTCAATTTTTTTTTTTCAAAGGGGGGACCTCATGAAATTTCAGAAATCGAATTCGTATTTTTGATGCCAAACATCTTTAAAATGCATGAAACGTCGAGATTTTATGTTATTTCGAAAAAAATTTTTTTTCTAAAAATCGACTTTTTGGGACTTTGCCGATTTCGCACCTTTTTGCCTTTCTCAATAGAAAGGTATTGCAATTGCTCTGAAAACCGACTTTTAACGGAGGCCCGGAGGGCCGAGTGACATATACCATTCGATTCAGTTCGTCGAGTTCGGCAAATGTCTGTGTGTGTATGTATGTGTGTATGTATGTATGTGTGTGTATGTGCGTATGTGTGTGTGTGTATGTGACCAAAAATGTCACTCATTTTTCTCAGAGATGGCTGAACCGATTTTGACAAACTTAGTCTCAAATGAAAGGTGCAACGTTCCCATAGGCTGCTATTGAGTTTCTAATGGATCCGACTTCCGGTTCCGGAATTACAGGGTGATGAGTACGAACACGCAGAAAATGTCGATTTTAATAAATTCTGCAATGAATGTATAAAGGTGATTTTTTTTTCCAAAATATGACACAACTGCTTCGATTTGTAGTATTAGGTCACTAACATCCATTCAAAGTCTATTTGGCCACATTGGCCACCATCATCGGTTCCGGAAGCCCCGGCGGAAGTATCCAAATTCAGAATAACAGTCACATCGGTTTCTCGGAGATGGCTAGACCGATTCGACTAAGCTTGGCCTCAAATGAAAGGTATTGCGTCCCCGTAAATGGCTATTTAATTTCATCCCGATCCGACTTCCGGTTCCGGAGTTACAGGTTGTGGCGTGCGATCACATAGCAAATTGTGATTCAAACCGATACTCCGATGAAAGCAAAAAAGGTAAAAATTTCGCTTAAATGTCTCTCAAACAACTTAAATTTGCTATTCTAGGTCACCGACGGCCAACCAAACTTTCGTTGACTACATTGACCACCATAGACGGTTCCGGAAGTGCCCGGGAAAAGCGGCCATCTTTCAAAATTTACGAACTCACATCAGTTTCCCGAAAATGGTTGGGCCGATTTTCACAAACTTAGTCCCAAATGATAGCTATAATATCCCCATAGATGTCAATAAAATTTCGCACGGATCGCTTATATTGGACCGGAAATATAGACTAAATCGTCCAGTCACATATGAAATTCCCATATAAGCCGGAACTCAATTTTTTTTTTCAAAGGGGGGACCTCATGAAATTTCAGAAATCGAATTCGTATTTTTGATGCCAAATGCATGAAACGTCGAGATTTTATGTTATCTCGAAAAAAAAATTTTTTTCTAAAAATCGACTTTTTGGGACTGCCGATTTCGCACCTTTTTGCCTTTCTCATACAAAGAAAGGCTATGCAATCACTGTAAAAATCGACTTTTTAACCGAGGCCCGGAGGGCCGAGTGTCATACACCATTCGATTCAGTTCGTCGAGATCGGCAAATGTCTGTGTGTGTGTGTGTCATTTAAACTCACACAATTTTCTCAGAGATGACTGAACCGATTTTCGCAAACTTAGTTTCATCTGAAAGGTATACAGCTCCCATAAGCTGCTATTGAATTTTTAGTTGATCCGACTTCTGGTTCCGGAGTTACAGGTTGAAGAGTGCGGTCACACAGCAAATTCCCATATAAACTGGTACCACCACGATGTTCAAATGATGTAAAACATATCAAAATTGATGTAACATTACTCTAGTTTGCGGGTCTGGATCACTAATGATCAATCAAAGCAGCTTTGACCACATTGGCCACCTATGACGGTTCATGACGCCCCCGGGGAACCTGCCAAGTTCCTAAGCTAATATCACACTCATTCCCCAACGAATTCTCTACCGATTTTTACAAACTTGATTTCAAATGAAAGATACAGAAATACCATTGACTGCTGCTGAATTTCATTCGGTTCTGACTCTTGCTTCCGGAGTTACAGGGGTGTTAGTAAGGATACACTGGAATTTCCCATATAAATCGGTACAATCGTAATACCTCAGAGGCTAAAAACTATTAAAATGGTCACCAAATTACTTCTAATCGCAGATCTAGATCACTGATTGTCAATCAAACATTCTTTGAATATATTGTCCACTATCGACGATTCCGGAAGCCCGGAATTCCGGGCATATTCCACAATTAAAGTCACATCGGTTCATCGGTGATGACTGAACCGATTTTCTCAAACCAAGTCTCAAATGGAAGGCAAAATATGCAGCTGAGTATTGCGTCGCCGCCCCTCCCCCCGCCTTGCCCTTACACCTCCCTCCTTCATCACTCTCCTCTCCTTGGACCACCCTCACGCACGCATTTCCTTCATCCACCCCGTATACCGAAATAAGATGAAGGATTTCTGACGCATCCTCCACTCCCACTCTACTAACTCCCCATTCCCTCCACTTTCAAACCCATTCCACCAACATTTCAAAATATAATCAAATGAAGATAACATTGAACTCATGCTGATTAAGCTAATTAAATACTATTCTTTTGCCTTTCTCATATAGAAAGGTTACGCAATTGCTCCAAAAACCGACTTTCAAACCGAGGCCCGGAGGGACGAGTCTCATATAACATTCGACTCAGTTCGCCGAGATCGCAAAATATCTGTGTGTATGTGTGTATGTGTGTATGTATGTATGTATGTATGTATGTATGTATGTGTGTGTATATGCGGATTTGTTAACAAAATGTCCACATCGGTTTCTCGGAGATGGCTGAACCGATTTTTACAAACTAAGATTCAAATGAAAGGTATACTATTCCCATAGGTTGCTATTGAATTTCATTTTCAACCGACATCTTGTTCCGGATTACGAGTTGAAGAGTATGGTTACAAAACAAAATTTGTTGATTTGTCCACATTCTGAATTTGGAATTTTCTGAACCGATTTTGACAAACTTGATTTTAAATGAAAGGTCCATCAGCTGCTGTTGAATTTTGTGTGGATCCGAGTTTTGGTTCCTGAATTACAGGGTGATACGTACGATCACGCAGCAAATCCCGATTCTAACGAATTCTGCGATGAATGTAAGAAGGTGAATTTTTTGCCAAAATGTAAACACAACTGTTGAATTTGTAGATCTAGGTCACCAACAGTCATTCAAAGTCTCTTTGCCCACACTGGCCATCATCGACGGATCTGGAAGCATCCAAATTCAGAATAACGGTTATATTGGTTTTTCGAAAATGGCTAGACCGATTTGGTCAACTTAGTATCAAATAAAAGGTGTTGCGTCCCTGGAAACTGATACTAAATTCCATCTCCATCCGACTTCCGGCTCCGGAGTTACGGGTTGTGGAGTGCGATCACATAGAAAACTCCGATTCAAACCGATACCGCGATGAATGCAAAAAGGTGCCCTTATATATACTTACCAAGTGTAATAAGAATGAAAGACATTTCCATAATGTTATATTGTACGAACCAGCTAATTAATCATAGTTTGGAGAAATGAGAAAGGCACAATTGCACCGCTAGGTGGATTAAAACAGGTTTTCGTTATCGTTTTCGCGAGAGCTGCGTACCGCTTATGAAATGGAAACGAAATTTTTTTTCGCGAGCATTTCGCGACGTTTTTGCCTTTCTCAATAGAAAGGTATTGCAATTGCTCTGAAAACCGACTTTTTAACGGAGGCCCGAGTGACATATACCATTCGATTCAGTTCGTCGAGTTCGGCAAATGTCTGTGTGTGTATGTATGTGTGTATGTATGTATGTGTGTGTATGTGCGTATGTGTGTGTGTATGTGACCAAAAATGTCACTCATTTTTCTCAGAGATGGCTGAACCGATTTTGACAAACTTAGTCTCAAATGAAAGGTGCAACGTTCCCATAGGCTGCTATTGAATTTCTAATGGATCCGACTTCCGGTTCCGGAATTACAGGGTGATGAGTACGAACACGCAGAAAATGTCGATTTTAATAAATTCTGCAATGAATGTATAAAGGTGAATTTTTTCCAAAATATGACCACAACTGCTTCGATTTGTAGTATGAGGTCACTAACATCCATTCAAAGTCTATTTGGCCACATTGGCCACCATCATCGGTTCCGGAATCCCCGGCGGAAGCATCCAAATTCAGAATAACAGTCACATCGGTTTCTCGGAGATGGCTAGACCGATTCGACTAAGCTTGGCCTCAAATGAAAGATATTGCGTCCCCGTAAATGGCTATTTAATTTCATCCCGATCCGACTTCCGGTTCCGGAGTTACAGGTTGTGGCGTGCGATCACATAGCAAATTGTGATTCAAACCGATACTCCGATGAAAGCAAAAAAGGTAAAAATTTCGCTGAAATGTCTCTCAAACAACTTAAATTTGCTGTTCTAGGTCACCGACGGCCAACCAAACTTTCGTTGACTACATTGACCACCATAGACGGTTCCGGAAGTGCCCGGGAAAAGCGGCCATCTATCAAAATTTACGAACTCACATCAGTTTCCCGAAAATGGTTGGGCCGATTTTCACAAACTTAGTCCCAAATGATAGCTATAATATCCCCATAGATGTCAATAAAATTTCGCACGGATCGCTTATATGGGTCCGGAAATATAGACTAAATCGTCCGATCACATATGAAATTCCCATATAAGCCGGAACTCAAATTTTTTTTTGAAGTAGAATACTTCTAACGTTTCAATATGGGGTGCCGTTTCAAAAATTTCAGTTGAGAAATTTTCCCAGATTTGAAATGCGAATATCTTCCGTTCTACTGGACGAAATCGCAATATTTTTGCACTATCTGATCGGAAATTTGTGCACGTATTTCATATTAAATTTCGGAATTACTGCGACTACTATAAATAAACCAAAACAAGGATTTTCAGAAAATCCTTCGAAAACAGCGAGGAAAATGCGCAATTTGCCAGCATATCCCACGCAGAGTCGTCAAAAAGGAGCATGTAAGCGTTTCATTACATACGGGAATGTTATATATACAGGTCACGCGAGCTTGTTTTGTATCAGTGGGTGCTCGCTTACCACACGAGCAACATGCTCGTCCAATGAGCGGTATCATGTTTGCGTTCCCGTACCAAGCGTCATCGCAAGGTTCTTCGTGATAAAATCCAGGGAATCACCAAATATGCCATTCGGCGTCTGGCTCGTCGTGGTGGTGTAAAATTCATCTCCGATTTAATCTACGAATGCTGAGGGTGTGCAGGAAAATGTCACCCGAGATGCCGTGACCTACACTGAACACGCCACGCGCAAAACCGCAATGAATGTCGTCTATACTCTGAAGCGGCAGGGACGCACTTTGTATGGATTTGGAAGTTGAAAAGGTAGAACTCACTTGTATCATTATAAAAAAGGCCCTTTTCAGGGCCACCAGAATCATTTCAAAGAATAAGTTTGCATTTTCTGTTTCATGGACTGTTTCTCCCTGGAGAGCAATTTGGGTTAAACCCTAAATTATGATTTATTTCAGTACGCAAATTGCAAATATGGTCAGAAAGAAACTGGAGTGAAGTGGAAAACATTTTTACTAGGCGCATTCAAAAAAGGTTTCAATTCTCAAACATTTTACCAAAGTGCCGTATTACATTACTCTCTTTACCCTGAGTGTTCGATAATCTCCGTATTGGAAACACAATTTCAATTTTGTTCTTTATCAAAAATATGTGGTCGACCAACGAAAGGGTGGAGCTACGAAGAACACATATTGAGGACAACACAAAAAAGGACGAGCTTACATTGTGCTGTAGTCAGGTATAAAAACTCAGCATGCTGTTGCTCACGCTCAGTTCGTTTCCAGCATCAGCATACAGCAGTTCGTTTGCAGTATCTCCCGCAAAATTCAAACCGCCGTCCGTTTGCTGCTGTTAGAAGAGTTGGCCAAGCACGCCGTCTTCCATGGCACCAAAACTGTTACCATATACACCAGCTCCAAGTAAATTTCGAACACTGCCCAAACAAAAGGCCCTTTTCAGGGTCATCAATTTATCGACAAAGAATCAAATTGAAATTTTGTTATTACAAGCAGCAGAAAGTGGCTTGTCAAGAGCGTTGGATGGTAAGTGAGCCACTTGTAAACAATACCGTCGCTTTCACGTAGAATGGCACAAAATCAAAAGTTATTTGTAGACAGGTTAGTGTAATGATTCAATTTACAAAAATCGAACGCTTTCTAACGATTCGATATAGGTGCTCCGTTTCAAAAATTTCGGCCAGAATGTTGCCTGTTTTTCTAAAAGTGAAAATCTGCTATTGTACTGAATGAAAATCTTCGATTTTTGCGCTGATTGGAAATAGTTGTGACTAGTTGTGTAGAATGTTCAATTACTGAAAATAACAGATTTTGTGAAAGCAGTGGTTGGTCCATACAATTCGATTCCAAGCGAGCCAGACTAGTTTTCGTTGGAAGGTCCATCTCTGACAATAGAAATAAACTATTTTATTTTGAATTCAACTACAACTTTCTTGAAAACAGCACAGCTAAAAAACTTTTGGAAAAAACGCGCAAACCTAAATTTTCCATTATAATCAAAATTAGTGCCCCCACCGCACAGCATCATCAAGATTGATAGTTATTCAAGCCGGGTGGAAAGGGGTAGGGAGGTTGTAAGGCAATGGAAAATTTCATGTATAATAATAATACTTTATAATTGGCTGGTTCTGAAAACAACTTGTTGGTTTGTGGTTTATTTTGGGTCACAATTTAGGCCCGCTCGATTTCTGATAGCTGTGAATTTTTCGCAGGGCGACAGTTTCTGTTCGGTAGCGATGAGGCTTCTTAACGCCAACCGTGACTGGGGTACTTTTACACGGCCTTCGTTGCCAACCAGCTCCCTGTCAAGGACGACGTCTCTGTACAGCCAGCATCACTGCCAGAAAAGCAATACATTGATTTTGAACCGAATGATTAGACGCTGTATTTAGTTACAAAATGTCGATTTTCTGAATGATATGATATTAAATCATCCCACAAGATGCAAAACGTCGTGTGGAATGCTTGAATATCGAGCATAGTGCCGAACATAATTCTTTGTTTGGGGCTTTATAGCTATAACGCCCCATATATGTCGGTCGCTGTCAAACTCCATATGATAGTATAGGGTTGCCAGGGGGCTGTTGCCAACTGCTTGCGGGGAGCCTTTCCTCCGGTGGACTTACGAGCGGTCTGTTTGGTACAGGCCATGTAGCGAAAAATGCTGATCTGCTACTTCTCTGATGCTGGTAGTAGGACGACGGTTAAACGCTCGTTTGCGTGCCTTCATTCATAAAAGTTCAACAATATTTTCAAAGAATGTTGCAAATTGTCAACTTGATAATTCCAAAAATACTTTAAATAAACTATGAATGTGCAAAAGACGACAAAATCGCATAGAAATTGCTTATTCCAGAGCAGAATTTACCGGTCTAAAGTGTATTCTACTTCACTCCGGTTATGTCTCTGACATTACCCACCCATCTTTTTTCAAAGGGGGGACCTCATGAAATTTCAGAAATCGAATTCGTATTTTTGATGCCAAACATCTTTAAAATGCATGAAACGTCGAGATTTTATGTTATCTCGAAAATTTTTTTTTTTTCTAAAAATCGACTTTTTGGGACTGCCGATTTCGCACCGTTTTGCCTTTCTCAATAGAAAGGTATTGCAATTGCTCTGAAAACCGACTTTTAACGGAGGCCCGGAGAGCCGAGTGACATATACCATTCGATTCAGTTCGTCGAGTTCGGCAAATGTCTGTGTGTGTATGTATGTGTGTATGTATGTATGTGTGTGTGTATGTGCGTATGTGTGTGTGTATGTGACCAAAAATGTCACTCATTTTTCTCAGAGATGGCTGAACCGATTTTGACAAACTTAGTCTCAAATGAAAGGTGCAACGTTCCCATAGGCTGCTATTGAGTTTCTAATGGATCCGACTTCCGGTTCCGGAATTACAGGGTGATGAGTACGAACACGCAGAAAATGTCGATTTTAATAAATTCTGCAATGAATGTATAAAGGTGAATTTTTTTTTTTACATAACCCTCCGAGCTCTCGATCGAAGCAGTTCGTTTTCTGGTGCTGTGCATAAAGTGAACAAGAATAAATTGTCAGTGAAGGTCAACCATTGTTCGAGGCAGTCTTTGTTCGCCGGTGCCCAGGCTGGTGAAGTGAATACCAGAATAGCCGGAATCGCCGCTATATAAGCTAAGTATTTTTTTTTCTTTCATTTCCCTTTCCCCGATCGGTCCCTACTTCTGCCCTTTCCCCTGAATATAAGTTTCATCTCTCGTTTACACCACGTGTTATCCTCGTGCCTAAATGGCCGAGGGCGAAGTAACATTGGATGGGAATGATATTCCCATGGATATACCGGATAAACCCGAAATTACTCCCTCCCCTGATTCCCCCAGTCCTCCCCGTATTAAAACATACCCAGCCAGTTCGACTGGACCCTGGGTGGTGTATTTCCGGCCCAACACGAAATCGCCCAATATTCTAGAAATCTCACGGGAGCTGACTGCCAACTACCCGTCCGTGGCTCAGATAACACGTGTTCGAGCTAATAAGATACGCGTTATAGTAAATGACCTCGACCAGGCAAACCAGATTGCTCGCAGCGAGCGTTTTACGAAGCAATTCAAAGTGTATGTGCCTTGTAGAGTTGTGGAGATCGATGGGGTCGTCGCCGAACCGGGTCTAAAGTGCGAAGACCTGTTGAAGTACGGGGTTGGCTGCTTTAAGGACCCTTCACTTCAAAAGGTGAAAATTCTGGAATGCAAGCAATTGTATTCCACAAAAACTGAAGATGATAAGACAACTTATTCTCCGTCAGACTCGATTCGGGTGACTTTCTCCGGATCTGCTCTTCCCAACTATGTCCTCCTGGATAAGGTTCGCCTACCTGTTCGCCTGTTTGTACCGCGGGTAATGAACTGCAGCAATTGCAAGCAACTGGGCCACACAGCCACTTATTGTGGCAATAAAAAACGGTGCGGCAAATGCGAGGGAGAGCATGAGGATGACGCTTGCGGTGGAGAAACTGAGAAGTGTATTTACTGCGGGGGCCCTCCGCATGCTCTTAAGTCATGCCCGGCGTACAAGCAGCGCGGGGATAAAATTAAGCGCTCCCTTAAGGATCGCTCGAGGCACTCTTATGCAGAAATGCTAAAGAATGCTTCGCCATTTGTCCCTTCCGAAAATTCCTTTGCTCTTTTGGCTGGCGTTGAGCAAAAATCTGACGACCCACAAGAGGGAACATCATTGGTTAACCCAGGGGAATCCAGGAAGAGGAGAAATCTAGCCTCCCCTACATTGCCTCGTAAGGGTGCCAAGGTGTCGTCCACTCAGAGTGCGCCAACCGCAATCAATAAATCCAACGGAAGTGATGCACAAAAGCCGAAGCAATTTGCTCCAGGACTTGGAAATATTAATTCTAACAAGGAGTACCCACCACTTCCAGGGACACCAAAAACCCCAAGTGTCCCCTTTTTTCAAACAGATACTCAGTCCAGTAGCGGACTAATGAAATTTTCTGACATAGTGGACTTAATTTTCACAGCTTTCAATGTTACTGATCCTCTTAAAAGCCTTCTGATACGTTTTCTCCCTATAGTGCAAACATTTTTGAAGCAGTTGACTACTAAATGGCCCCTCCTTGCAGCGATCGTATCCTTCGATGGCTACGTCATCGAACGAGGTCACCGATTCGATCACTGTTCTACAGTGGAACAGCAGAAGTATCCTCCCGAAAATCGATTCCTTTAAATTTTTACTAAATAGTTTAAAATGTGATGCTTTCGCATTATGTGAAACTTGGTTAACTTCCGATATAAATCTCAACTTCCACGACTTTAATATAATTCGTCTGGATCGAGAAAACCCCTATGGAGGAGTACTTTTGGGGATCAAAAAGTGCTATTCTTTCAACCGAATTAACCTCCCTTCGACACCAGGCATTGAAATTGTCGCTTGTCAAGTCTTAATCAAAGGTAAAGACCTTTGCATTGCTTCCATCTACATTCCTCCTAGAGCCTCGGTAGGGCACCGAACGCTTTGTAATATCACGGAATCCTTGCCGGCACCGCGGCTAGTTCTGGGAGACTTTAACTCGCACGGTACGGTATGGGGCTGTCTTCATGATGATAATAGATCAACATTAATCCAAGATCTTTGCGATAATTTCAACATGACCATCTTAAACACGGGAGAAATGACGCGGATTCCTACACCACCAGCACGCGCAAGCGCGTTGGATTTATCTCTATGCTCGACTTCGCTACAGTTAGATTGCACGTGATCCCCACGGTAGCGACCATTTGCCTATCGTGATTTCAATTGCTAACGGTTCAAGACCATCGGAAACAATCAATGTCTCGTATGACCTCACACGGAACATTGATTGGAAGAGTTACGCGACCGCGATATCCGTTAAAATCGAATCCACTCAAGAACTTCCTCCGGAGGAAGAGTACAGGTTTTTGGCTGGCTTGATTCTCGACAGTGCGAATCAAGCTCAGACTAAACCAGCACCCAGCGCGAATACCCATGGACGGTCTCCCACCCCGTGGTGGGATAAAGAGTGCTCAGAGCTGTACGCGGAAAAGTCCACTGCATATAAGGCCTTCCGGGAAGACGGGTTACCCGCTAGCTATCTACAGTACGCGTCGTTAGAAAGGCGAATGAAGAGTCTAATGAAAGCCAAAAAACGTAGTTATTGGCGCCGGTTCGTCGACGGGTTAACGAGAGAAACAGCGATGAGCACTCTTTGGGGTACGGCTCGACGTATGCGTAACCGTAATAGTACCAACGAGAACGTGGAATATTCAAACCGTTGGATATTTGCTTTCGCCAAGAAGATCTGTCCGGACTCTGTCCCGGTACATAAAACGTACCGCGCCGCGTCTCCTCACGATACCGCGAACGAAACACCGTTTTCGATGGTGGAGTTCTCACTTGCTCTCTTATCATGCAACAATAACGCCCCAGGGTTAGACAGAATCAAATTCAACTTGCTGAAGAATCTACCTGACACTGCAAAAAGGCGCTTGTTGAATTTATTTAACAAGTTTCTTGAGGGTAACATTGTCCCTCATGACTGGAGGCAAGTGAAGGTCATCGCCATCCAAAAACCAGGAAAACCAGCCTCCGACCACAACTCATATCGGCCGATTGCAATGCTGTCCTGTATTCGGAAGTTGTTCGAGAAAATGATCTTGTTTCGCCTCGACAATTGGGTTGAAGCAAATGGCTTACTGTCAGATACACAATTTGGCTTCCGCAAAGGCAAAGGGACGAACGATTGCCTTGCGTTGCTTTCTACAGAAATCCAAATGGCCTATGCTAACAAAGAGCAGATGGCATAAGTCTTCTTGGATATTAAGGGGGCTTTTGACTCAGTTTCTATCAACATTCTGTCAGAGAAGCTGCACCAGCATGGTCTTTCACCAATTTTAAATAACTTTTTGCTAAACCTGTTGTCTGAAAAGCACATGCACTTTTCGCATGGCGATTTAACAACATCGCGATTTAGCTACATGGGTCTTCCCCAGGGCTCATGTCTAAGTCCCCTGCTCTACAATTTCTACGTGAATGACATTGACGATTGTCTTGCCAATTCATGCACGCTAAGGCAACTTGCGGACGACGGCGTGGTCTCTGTTACAGGGCCCAAAGCTGCCGATTTGCAAGGACCATTACAAAATACCTTGGACAATTTGTCTGCTTGGGCTCTTCAGCTGGGTATTGAGTTCTCCACGGAGAAAACTGAGTTGGTTGTTTTTTCTAGGAAGCGTGAGCCGGCGCAACTCCAGCTTCTATTAATGGGTGCAACGATCAACCAGGTTTTCACATTTAAATATCTCGGGGTCTGGTTCGACTCTAAAGGTACCTGGGGATGTCACATTAGGTATCTGAAACAGAAATGCCAACAAAGGATCAATTTTCTCCGAACAATAACTGGAACATGGTGGGGTGCTAACCCAGGAGACCTGATCAGGTTGTACCAAACAACGATATTGTCGGTGATGGAGTACGGGTGTTTCTGTTTCCGCTCCGCTGCGAACATACACTTCATCAAACTGGAGAGAATCCAGTATCGTTGCTTGCGCATTGCCTTGGTTGCATGCACTCGACCCATACGATGAGTCTCGAAGTGCTGGCGGGAGTTCTTCCGCTAAAAAATCGATTTTGGGAACTCTCATATCGATTGCTCATCCGATGCGACATTCTGAACCCGTTGGTAATTCAAAATTTCGAGAGGCTCGTCGAGCTTAATTCTCAAACCCGTTTTATGTCCTTGTACTTCGACTACATGGCACAGAGCATCAATCCTTCTTCGTACAATCCCAACCGTGTCCGTTTCCTAGATACTTCTGATTCTATTGTATTCTTCGACACATCCACGAAGGAAGAGATTCGTGGAATCCCGGACCATATACGCCCGCAAGTGATCCCCAATATATTTTATAATAAATTCCGAGAAGTTGACTGTGACAAAATGTTCTACACTGACGGATCAAATCTCGATGGGTCCACTGGCTTCGGTATCTTCAACAATACTATCACCGCTTCATTCAAGCTCAATGATCCCGCTTCAGTTTACGTCGCAGAGTTAGCTGCAATTCAGTACACCCTTGGGATCATCGACACTCTGCCCACAGATCACTACTTCATCATTTCGGACAACCTCAGCTCCATCGAGGCTCTTCGTGCGATGAAGCCCAAAAAGCAATTCCCATATTTCCTGGGGAAGATACGGGAGTCCTTGTGTACGTTATCTGAAAAATCTTATCAAATTACCTTTGTTTGGGTCCCCTCTCATTGCTCTATCCCGGGCAATGAAAAGGCCGACTCATTAGCAAAGGTGGGCGCATTAAATGGTGACATATACGAAAGACCAATCTGCTTCAACGAATTTTTTAGTATTTGTCGTCAGAGGACACTCAACAGTTGGCAAACCTCGTGGAGCAATGGTGAACTTGGACGATGGCTACATTCCATTATCCCAAAGGTATCAACGAAGCCTTGGTTCAGGGGGATGGATGTGGGTCGGGATTTAATTCGTGTAATGTCCCGACTTATGTCCAACCACTACATCTTGGATGCGCATCTGCGGCGTATTGGGCTTGCGGAGAGTAGTCTGTGCGCTTGTGACGAGGGCTACCACGACATCGAGCACGTTGTCTGGGTATGCGCCGGATACTTGGACGCCAGGTCTCAGTTAAAGGATTCCCTTCGGGCCCGAGGTAGACCACCCAATGTCCCAGTCCGAGATATACTGGCAAATCGTGATTTCCCCTATATGTCCCTTATTTATACTTTCATAAAAACGACAAATATCCCAATTTAGCCCCTCTCTTTTTATTTCTCGTTTTAGAAGCTTTCTCTTGCCTTGTGGGACCGATCAGCTCCAGACTGCAACTATGTAACCGCCGTCGCACTTACCACTACGGAAACTGAAGCGAGAGCGACTCAAGGTCCGATGACTTTTGAAGGATTCCCCGCGGGTCCGAAGAATACCATCCGCCAATCCGACCTACTAGACTGAGGCGGTAATCTTTCGCTGATCTCCCGTTTGAGCGAAAGTTGCAAGTTTTGCTCTTCTCTCCCGGTCACCATCTACGCTTTCTCTCCCCTGTCCTTGATACAACTGCTTCTACAGCCCCCCTCTGAATATCTTGACCAAGCATAAGTCTCCGCTAAAAAAGTTCAAATTTGTATTCTGTATTCCTAGTTTTAAGATAGTTGTAATTTTACCTCTTTGTTAAAACTATTGTCCCCCATCTTGTAAATAGAATTGTATCCCTAGTCTTAAAACACCTGCGAATTTTCTCATAAATATTTGTTCCCCCTTTTGTGTACCAAACTATATTGTTAGTTTTAAGATTACTGTAAATATTTCCTAAAAATTATTACTATTGAATTCCTTGTTTTAAATTTTTTTCATAAAAAAAATCTTTCGCCCCCTCTCTTGTATATAGAATCTTATTTCTAGTCTTAAGATAGCTGTAAAATTTTTCTTTTTTAAAAAAATATTTCAACATTGTAACCTCCTAGTTTTAAAATATACAAAATGTAAAAACAAAAGAATTTGGCACCGCCAAGCTAACGCATTTGTGCCTATCAAATAAACGAAATGAATAAAAAAAGGTGAATTTTTTTCCAAAATATGACCACAACTGCTTCGATTTGTAGTATTAGGTCACTAACATCCATTCAAAGTCTATTTGGCCACACTGACCACCATCATCGGTTCCGGAAGCCCCGGCGGAAGTATCTAAATTCAGAATAACAGTCACATCGGTTTCTCGGAGATGGCTAGACCGATTCGACTAAGCTTGGCCTCAAATGAAAGGTATTGCGTCCCCGTAAATGGCTATTTAATTTCATCCCGATCCGACTTCCGGTTCCGGAGTTACAGGTTGTGGCGTGCGATCACATAGCAAATTGTGATTCAAACCGATACTCCGATGAAAGCAAAAACGGTAAAAATTTCGCTAAAATGTCTCTCAAACAACTTAAATTTGCTAGACCGATTCGACTAAGCTTGGCCTCAAATGAAAGGTATTGCGTCCCCGTAAATGGCTATTTAATTTCATCCCGATCCGACTTCCGGTTCCGGAGTTACAGGTTGTGGCGTGCGATCACATAGCAAATTGTGATTCAAACCGATACTCCGATGAAAGCAAAAAAGGTAAAAATTTCGCTAAAATGTCTCTCAAACAACTTAAATTTGCTATTCTAGGTCACCGACGGCCAACCAAACTTTCGTTGACTACATTGACCACCATAGACGGTTCCGGAAGTGCCCGGGAAAAGCGGCCATCTTTCAAAATTTACGAACTCACATCAGTTTCCCGAAAATGGTTGGGCAGATTTTCACAAACTTAGTCCCAAATGATAGCTATAATATCCCCATAGATGTCAATAAAATTTCGCACGGATCGCTTATATGGGTCCGGAAATATAGACTAAATCGTCCGGTCACATATGAAATTCCCATATAAGCCGGAACTCAATTTTTTTTTCAAAGGACCCCATGAAATTTCAGAAATCGAATTCGTATTTTTGATGCCAAATGCATGAAACGTCGAGATTTTATGTTATCTCGAAAATTTTTTTTTCTAAAGATCGACTTTTTGGGACTGCCGATTTCGCACCTTTTTGCCTTTCTCATACAAAGAAAGGCCTATGCAATCACTGTAAAAATCGACTTTTTAACCGAGGCCCGGAGGGCCGAGTGTCATACACCATTCGATTCAGTTCGTCGAGATCGGCAAATGTCTGTGTGTGTATGTATGTGTATGTGTACGTGTGTGTGTGTCATTTAAACTCACAATTTTCTCAGAGATGACTGAACCGATTTTCGCAAACTTAGTTTCATCTGAAAGGTATACAGCTCCCATAAGCTGCTATTGAATTTTTAGTTGATCCGACTTCCGGTTCCGGAGTTACGGGTTGAAGAGTGCGGTAACACAGCAAATTCCCATATAAACTGGTACCACCACGATGTTCAAATGATGTAAAACATATCAAAATTGATGTAACATTACTCTAGTTTACGGGTCTGGATCACTAATGATCAATCAAAGCAGCTTTGACCACATTGGCCACCTATGACGGTTCATGACGCCCTCGGGGAACCTGCCAAGTTCCTAAGCTAATATCACACTCATTCCCCAACGAATTCTCTACCGATTTTTACAAACTTGATTTCAAATGAAAGATACATAACTCTCCGAGCTCTCGATCGAAGCAGTTCGTTTTCTGGTGCTGTGCATAAAGTGAACAAGAATAAATTGTCAGTGAAGGTCAACCATTGTTCGAGGCAGTCTTTGTTCGCCGGTGCCCAGGCTGGTGAAGTGAATACCAGAATAGCCGGAATCGCCGCTATATAAGCTAAGTATTTTTTTTTTCCTTTCATTTCCCTTTCCCCGATCGATCTCTACTTCTGCCCTTTCCCCTGAATATAAGTTTCATCTCTCGATTACACCACGTGTTATCCTCGTGCCTAAATGGCCGAGGGCGAAGTAACATTGGATGGGAATGATATTCCCATGGATATACCGGATAAACCCGAAATTACTCCCTCCCCTGATTCCCCCAGTCCTCCCCGTATTAAAACATACCCAGCCAGTTCGACTGGACCCTGGGTGGTGTATTTCCGGCCCAACACGAAATCGCCCAATATTCTAGAAATCTCACGGGAGCTGACTGCCAACTACCCATCCGTGGCTCAGATAACACGTGTTCGAGCTAATAAGATACGCGTTATAGTAAATGACCTCGACCAGGCAAACCAGATTGCTCGCAGCGAGCGTTTTACGAAGCAATTCAAAGTGTATGTGCCTTGTAGAGTTGTGGAGATCGATGGGGTCGTCGCCGAACCGGGTCTAAAGTGCGAAGACCTGTTGAAGTACGGGGTTGGCTGCTTTAAGGACCCTTCACTTCAAAAGGTGAAAATTCTGGAATGCAAGCAATTGTATTCCGCAAAAACTGAAGATGATAAGACAACTTATTCTCCGTCAGACTCGATTCGGGTGACTTTCTCCGGATCTGCTCTTCCCAACTATGTCCTCCTGGATAAGGTTCGCCTACCTGTTCGCCTATTTGTACCGCGGGTAATGAACTGCAGCAATTGCAAGCAACTGGGCCACACAGCCACTTATTGTGGCAATAAAAAACGGTGCAGCAAATGCGAGGGAGAGCATGAGGATGACGCTTGCGGTGGAGAAACTGAGAAGTGTATTTACTGCGGGGGCCCTCCGCATGCTCTTAAGTCATGCCCGGCGTACAAGCAGCGCGGGGATAAAATTAAGCGCTCCCTTAAGGATCGCTCGAGGCACTCTTATGCAGAAATGCTAAAGAATGCTTCGCCATCTGTCCCTTCCGAAAATTCCTTTGCTCTTTTGGCTGGCGTTGAGCAAGAATCTTACGACCCACAAGAGGGAACATCATTGGTTAACCCAGGGGAGTCCAGGAAGAGGAAAAATCAAGCTTCCCCTAGATTGCCTCGTAAGGGTGCCAAGGTGTCGTCCACTCAGAGTGCGCCAACTACAATCAATAAATCCAACGGAAGTGATGCACAAAAGCCGAAGCAATTTGCTCCAGGACTTGGAAATATTAATTCTAACAAGGAGTACCCACCACTTCCAGGGACACCAAAAACCCCAAGTGTCCCCTTTTTTCAAACAGATACTCAGTCCAGTAGCGGACTAATGAAATTTTCTGACATAGTGGACTTAATTTTCACAGCTTTCAATGTTACTGATCCTCTTAAAAGCCTTCTGATACGTTTTCTCCCTATAGTGCAAACATTTTTGAAGCAGTTGACTACTAAATGGCCCCTCCTTGCAGCGATCGTATCCTTCGATGGCTAAGTCATCGAACGAGGTCACCGATTCGATCACTGTTCTACAGTGGAACAGCAGAAGTATCCTCCCGAAAATCGATTCCTTTAAATTTTTACTAAATAGTTTAAAATGTGATGCTTTCGCATTATGTGAAACTTGGTTAACTTCCGATATAAATCTCAACTTCCACGACTTTAATATAATTCGTCTGGATCGAGAAAACCCCTATGGAGGAGTACTTTTGGGGATCAAAAAGTGCTATTCTTTCAACCGAATTAACCTCCCTTCGACACCAGGCATTGAAATTGTCGCTTGTCAAGTCTTAATCAAAGGTAAAGACCTTTGCATTGCTTCCATCTACATTCCTCCTAGAGCCTCGGTAGGGCACCGAACGCTTTGTAATATCACGGAATCCTTACCGGCACCGCGGCTAGTTCTGGGAGACTTTAACTCGCACGGTACGGTATGGGGCTGTCGTCATGATGATAATAGATCAACATTAATCCAAGATCTTTGCGATAATTTCAACATGACCATCTTAAACACGGGAGAAATGACGCGGATTCCTACACCACCAGCACGCGCAAGCGCGTTGGATTTATCTCTATGCTCGACTTCGCTACAGTTAGATTGCATGTGGAAGGTGATCCCTGATCCCCACGGTAGCGACCATTTGCCTATCGTGATTTCAATTGCTAACGGTTCAAGATCATCGGAAACAATCAATGTATCGTATGACCTCACACGGAACATTGATTGGAAGAGTTACGCGACCGCGATATCCGTTAAAATCGAATCCACTCAAGAACTTCCTCCGGAGGAAGAGTACAGGTTTTTGGCTGGCTTGATTCTCGACAGTGCGAATCAAGCTCAGACTAAACCAGTACCCAGCGCGAATACCCATGGACGGTCTCCCACCCTGTGGTGGGATAAAGAGTGCTCAGAGCTGTGCGCGGAAAAGTCCACTGCATATAAGGCCTTCCGGGAAGACGGGTTACCCGCTAGCTATCTACAGTACGCGTCGTTAGAAAGGCGAATGAAGAGTCTAATGAAAGCCAAAAAACGTAGTTATTGGCGCCGGTTCGTCGACGGGTTAACGAGAGAAACAGCGATGAGCACTCTTTGGGGTACGGCTCGACGTATGCGTAACCGTAATAGTACCAACGAGAACGTGGAATATTCAAACCGTTGGATATTTGCTTTCGCCAAGAAGATCTGTCCGGACTCTGTCCCGGTACAGAAAACGTACCGCGCCGCGTCTCCTCACGATACCGCGAACGAAACACCGTTTTCGATGGTGGAGTTCTCACTTGCTCTCTTATCATGCAACAATAACGCCCCAGGGTTAGACAGAATCAAATTCAACTTGCTGAAGAATCTACCTGACACTGCAAAAAGGCGCTTGTTGAATTTATTTAACAAGTTTCTTGAGGGTGACATTGTCCCTCATGACTGGAGGCAAGTGAAGGTCATCGCCATCCAAAAACCAGGAAAACCAGCCTCCGACCACAACTCATATCGGCCGATTGCAATGCTGTCCTGTATTCGGAAGTTGTTCGAGAAAATGATCTTGTTTCGCCTCGACAATTGGGTTGAAGCAAATGGCTTACTGTCAGATACACAATTTGGCTTCCGCAAAGGCAAAGGGACGAACGATTGCCTTGCGTTGCTTTCTACAGAAATCCAAATGGCCTATGCTAACAAAGAGCAGATGGCATCAGTCTTCTTGGATATTAAGGAGGCTTTTGACTCAGTTTCTATCAACATTCTGTCAGAGAAGCTGCACCAGCATGGTCTTTCGCCAATTTTAAATAACTTTTTGCTAAACCTGTTGTCTGAAAAGCACATGCACTTTTCGCATGGCGATTTAACAACATCGCGATTTAGCTACATGGGTCTTCCCCAGGGCTCATGTCTAAGTCCCCTGCTCTACAATTTCTACGTGAATGACATTGACGATTGTCTTGCCACTTCATGCACGCTAAGGCAACTTGCAGACGACGGGGTGGTCTCTGTTACAGGGCCCAAAGCTGCCGACTTGCAAGGACCATTACAAAATACCTTGGACAATTTGTCTGCTTGGGCTCTTCAGCTGGGTATTGAGTTCTCCACGGAGAAAACTGAGTTGGTTGTTTTTTCTAGGAAGCGTGAGCCGGCGCAACTCCAGCTTCTATTAATGGGTGCAACGATCAACCAGGTTTTCACATTTAAATATCTCGGGGTCTGGTTCGACTCTAAAGGTACCTGGGGATGTCACATTAGGTATCTGAAACAGAAATGCCAACAAAGGATCAATTTTCTCCGAACAATAACTGGAACATGGTGGGGTGCTCACCCAGGAGACCTGATCAGGTTATACCAAACAACGATATTGTCGGTGATGGAGTACGGGTGTTTCTGTTTCCGCTCCGCTGCGAACATACACTTCATCAAACTGGAGAGAATCCAGTATCGTTGCTTGCGCATTGCCTTGGGTTGCATGCACTCGACCCATACGATGAGTCTCGAAGTGCTGGCGGGCGTTCTACCGCTAAAAAATCGATTTTGGGAACTCTCATATCGATTGCTCATCCGATGCGACATTCTGAACCCGTTGGTGATTGAAAACTTTGAGAGGCTCGTCGAGCTTAATTCTCAAACCCGATTTATGGCCTTGTACTTCGACTACATGGCACAGAGCATTAATCCTTCTTCATATACTCCCAGCCGTGTTCGTTTCCTAGATACTTCTGATTCTACTGTATTCTTCGACACATCCATGAAGGAAGAGATTCGTGGAATCCCGGACCATATACGCCCGCAAGTGATCCCCAATATATTTTATAATAAATTCCGAGAAGTCGACTGTGACAAAATGTTCTACACTGACGGATCAAATCTCGATGGGTCCACTGGCTTCGGTATCTTCAACAATACTATCACCGCTTCATTCAAGCTCAATGATCCCGCTTCAGTTTACGTCGCAGAGTTAGCTGCAATTCAGTACACCCTTGGGATCATCGACACTCTGCCCACAGATCACTACTTCATCATTTCGGACAGCCTCAGCTCCATCGAGGCTCTTCGTGCGATGAAGCCCAAAAAGCAATTCCCATATTTCCTGGGGAAGATACGGGAGTCCTTGTGTACGTTGTCTGAAAAATCTTATCAAATTACCTTTGTTTGGGTCCCCTCTCATTGCTCTATCCCGGGCAATGAAAAGGCCGACTCATTAGCAAAGGTGGGCGCATTAAATGGTGACATATACGAAAGACCAATCTGCTTCAACGAATTTTTTAGTATTTGTCGTCAGAGGACACTCAACAGTTGGCAAACCTCGTGGAGCAATGGTGAACTTGGACGATGGCTACATTCCATTATCCCAAAGGTATCAACGAAGCCTTGGTTCAGGGGGATGGATGTGGGTCGGGATTTTATTCGTGTAATGTCCCGACTTATGTCCAACCACTACACCTTGGATGCGCATCTGCGGCGTATTGGGCTTGCGGAGAGTAGTCTGTGCGCTTGTGACGAGGGCTATCACGACATCGAGCACGTTGTCTGGGTATGCGCCGGGTACTTGGACGCCAGGTCTCAGTTAAAGGATTCCCTTCGGGCCCGAGGTAGACCACCCAATGTCCCAGTCCGAGATATACTGGCAAATCGTGATTTCCCCTATATGTCCCTTATTTATACTTTCATAAAAACGACAAATATCCCAATTTAGCCCCTCTCTTTTTATTTCTCGTTTTAGAAGCTTTCTCTTGCCTTGTGGGACCGATCAGCTCCAGACTGCAACTATGTAACCGCCGTCGCACTTACCACTACGGAAACTGAAGCGAGAGCGACTCAAGGTCCGATGACTTTTGAAGGATTCCCCGCGGGTCCGAAGAATACCATCCGCCAATCCGACCTACTAGACTGAGGCGGTAATCTTTCGCTGATCTCCCGTTTGAGCGAAAGTTGCAAGTTTTGCTCTTCTCTCCCGGTCACCATCTACGCTTTCTCTCCCCTGTCCTTGATACAATTGCTTCTACAGCCCCCCTCTGAATATCTTGACCAAGCATAAGTCTCCGCTAAAAAAGTTCAAATTTGTATTGTGTATTCCTAGTTTTAAGATAGTTGTAATTTTACCTCTTTGTTAAAACTATTGCCCCCCATCTTGTAAATAGAATTGTATCCCTAGTCTTAAAACACCTGCGAATTTTCTCATAAATATTTGTTCCCCCTTTTGTGTACCAAACTATATTGTTAGTTTTAAGATAACTGTAAATATTTCCTAAAAATTATTACTATTGAATTCCTTGTTTTAAAATTTTTTCATAAAAAAAATCTTTCGCCCCCTCTCTTGTATATAGAATCTTATTTCTAGTCTTAAGATAGCTGTAAAATTTTTCTTTTTTAAAAAAATATTTCAACATTGTAACCTCCTAGTTTTAAAATATACAAAATGTAAAAACAAAAGAATTTGGCACCGCCAAGCTAACGCATTTGTGCCTATCAAATAAACGAAATGAATAAAAAAAAAAAAATGAAAGATGCAGTAATACCATTGACTGCTGCTGAATTTCGGTTCTGACTCTTGCTTCCGGAGTTACAGGGGTGTTAGTAAGGATACACTGGAATTTCCCATATAAAGCTAAGTATGCACCTCCTGCGAAATGAAATTTCCTATACAAAACCTATGCATAAAAACCTGTTTTAATCCACCTAGAGGTGCAATTGTGCCTTTCTCATTTCTGCAAACTATGATTTAATAGCTGGTTCGTACAATATAACATTATGGTAATGTTTTTCATTCTTATTACACTTGGTAAGTATATATAAGAGCACCTTTTTGCATTCATCGCGGTATCGGTTTGAATCGGAGTTTTCTATGTGATCGCACTCCACAACCCGTAACTCCGGAGCTGGAAATCGGATGGAGATGGAATTTAATATCAGTTTCCGGGGACGCAACACCTTTCATTTGAGACTAAGTTGATCAAATCGTTCTAGCCATTTTCGAAAAACCAATATAACCGTTATTCTGAATTTGGATGCTTCCGGATCCGTCGATGGTGGCCAGTGTGGCCAAAGAGACTTTGAATGACTGTTGGTGACCTAGATCTACAAATTCAACAAATGTGTTTACATTTTGGAAAAAAATTCACCTTTTTACATTCATCGCAGAATTCGTTAGAATCGGGATTTGCTGCGTGATCGTATGTATGACCCTGTAATTCAGGAACCAGAACTCGTATCCACACAAAATTCAACAGCAGCTGATGGACCTTTCATTTAAAATGAAGTTTGTCAAAATCGGTTCAGAAAATTCCGAGAAACCGATGTGGACAAATCAACAAATTTTGTTTTGTAACCATACTCTTCAACTCGTAATCCGGAACAAGATGTCGGTTGAAAATGAAATTCAATAGCAACCTATGGGAATATTATACCTTTCATTTGAATCTTAGTTTGTAAAAATCGGTTCAGTCATCTCCGAGAAACCGATGTGGACATTTTGTTAACAAATCCGCACATACACACATACATACATACATACATACATACATACATACATACATACACACATACATACACACATACATACACACAGATATTTTGCGATCTCGGCGAACTGAGTCGAATGTTATGAGTCGGTTAGAAAGTCGGTTTTTGGAGCAATTGCATAACCTTTCTATATGAGAAAGGCAAAAGAATAATATTTAGCTTAATCAGCATGAGTTCAATAGTATTTTCATGTGATTATATTTTGAAATGATGGTGGAATGGGTTTGAAAGTGGAGGGAATGGGGGTTAGTAGAGTGGGAGTGGAGGATGCGTCAGAAATCCTTCATCTTATTTCGGTATACGGGATGGATGCAGGAAATGCGGGCGTGAGGGTGGTCCAAGGGGAGGGGAGTGATGAAGGATGGAGGTGTAAGGGCAGGACGGAGGGGGGGAGGGGGGCGGCGACGCAATACTCAACTGCATATTTTGTCTTCCATTTGAGACTTGGTTTGAGAAAATCGGTTCAGTCATCACCGAAGAACCGATTTGACTTTAATTGTGGAATATGCCCGGAATTCCGGACTTCCGGAATCGTCGATAGTAGGCAATATATTCAAAGAATGTTTGATTGGCAATCAGTGATCTAGATCTGCGATTAGAAGTTATTTGGTGACCATTTCAATAGTTTTTAGCCTCTGAGGTATTACGATTGTACCGATTTATCTGGGAAATTCCAGTGTATCCTTACTAACACCCCTGTAACTCCGGAAGCAAGAGTCAGAACCGAATGAAATTCAGCAGCAGTCAATGGCATTACTGTATCTTTCATTTGAAATCAAGTTTGTAAAAATCGGTAGAGAATTCGTTGGGGAATGGGTGTGATATTAGCTTAGGAACTTGGCGAGTTCCCCGGGGGCGTCATGACCTGTCATAGGTGGCCAATGTGGTCAAAGCTGCTTTGATTGATCATTAGTGATCCAGACCCGCAAACTAGAGTAATGTTACATCAATTTTAATATGTTTTACATCATTTGAACATCATGGTGGTACCAGTTTATATGGGAATTTGCTGTGTGACCGCACTCTTCAACCCGTAACTCCGGAACCGGAAGTCGGATCAACTAAAAATTCAATAGCAGCTTATGGGAGCGTTATACCTTTCAGATGAAACTAAGTTTGCGAAAATCGGTTCAGCCATCTCTGAGAAAATTGTGTGAGTTTAAATGACACACACACATACACACACACATACACACACATACATACACACACACACAGACATTTGCCGATCTCGACGAACTGAATCGAATGGTGTATGACACTCGGCCCTCCGGGCCTCGGTTAAAAAGTCGATTTTTACAGTGATTGCATAGCCTTTCTTTATATGAGAAAGGCAAAAACGTCGCGAAATGTTCGCGAAAAAATTTTTCGTTTCCATTTCGTAAGCGGTACGCAGCTCTCGCGAAAATGATAACGAAAAATGAAGTTAGCTGAGACACGGTTCGACAAACGATAAGTCTCATAATACTTCCGCGAGACGGCGCTGCTTTCTATGCGCTGTCACCAAGGCAAACTTTTTCCTTGCGAAATAATGGTCAGCGGTATTATTTCGCACGGAAGCTCGCGAAATTTTGACAGGTTGCAATGAAAAAATATAAGAAAACACAAGATTGGTAATTTTTTGTATTTTTTTCATCGCAACCTGTCAATATTTCGTAGTTTAGAAATTCAATATATCGAATTTGAATGGTAAGTTTAAAAATATTACTGGAAATGTGATTGTTTCTAGTTTCAAACAATTAAATTTAAATAATTAATATTATTTGCAGCACACCCGAACAAAGCAAATCAGCTCAACTAATCTTGTCTCAACATCCTGGATCTGGCAATCCGCCAATCAACATTAAATCGATGCAACCGCAGCAGTACCAACAACTCCAAATCCAGCAATAGCCAACAACCCCTCAAAAAAGGACCACATAGCAATTACTGCTCAAACGAACAACAGGAGTTTACGAATGATGGACACATCGGAAAACATTTCATCGGCACATTAAAACTTGTCTGCCACTATTTTTACCAGCGGTTGCCTTCTTGATTTAGAGAAATCGGAGTCAAGCACAAAAGTCATATTCCAGCCTTGGTTCCTACCAGTTCCTTGCATGAAAATATCACTGCCTCCACAGTGCTCGTGATTCCATTCCAGCAGCAGCAAGCAATCACTATTCGAGTGCTTATCGCCAACATTTCACAGCAAGCTCAGCAGCAGAACCACCTTCAACCATAACATCAGAAAATTAAGATTTCCTCCAGACCATGACCATCATCCTAAAGGTCGGTAGCAATAACGTTCAACCGACGGTACAACCTGGTCAGCAACCGCAATTAGTGCAATAGATCCAAGCCAAATGTAAAAGACCATTGACCAACTGCAAAAAAGATAGCAACAGCACATTCTAGCACAGTAGCAGCAGCATACTATACTGTACCATTAGAGTGGCCCAAAATGGCATAAATCTCGAAATCAAAATCTTACCCTCTAAAATGAAAGTTTGGGTCCTCAACAAGCTTTCCTGAAAATTTCAGCTGATTTGGTTCACTGCAAGGGGTTCCGCAAACTACTCAAAGTTTGTATGGAAAAAAGAAACCAAATGTATGGAGAAATGCATCAGTTTCACATTTTCAGCTCTAGGTGGCGCCGTAATCAATGAAAGTCTTTCGTGTGAAAAAATAAAAATCCTCATGTAACAATGAATGGACTCGTGAAAACCGGAGGTCAATCTGATGACAGCAGACAAAGTTATAAGCGCGCAAAGTTGAGGGTGTCATGTGCTGCAGTTGGGGTGGCTCTGTCGAAAGTGCAAATAAAACCCTTGCTTATGAAGGCACGAATTACATGAGGTAGAAACACTCGATTACATGGATTACAACTTCTAATAACTCAAAATGCGGGCTATTTGGAAGAGTAGTATCTTCGGCAAACTGGACAAGTATGTCAAGGGCTTTCCGGTAAAAATATGAATAATTCAGAATTCTCTCACTAGGTGGCGCTAGGGCGACTGAAAATGCCGTATACTTTTTTTAAAAATAATGCTATAGCTCGTGATCGGGAACTCTTGGCTGACCGTAGTCTTCTGCAAAGCAGATCATAAGGTCAAGGGCTTTTCGACAGAAAACAGTTTAATTCAAAATTCTTCCTCTGGGCGGAGTTAGAGTGTCTGGAAAATTCTAACACTCTTTCATTTTATATTAGGCCATATCTCGTGATGGGAATCATTAATTGGGGCGGAGTGTTCGGCGCAGTAGTACAATTTCTAAAGGTGAACATAATTCTCGTATTAATCGACATTTTTTTTTTCTTTTTGGCTTATTCTCTCTCAAGTGAAAAGATCAGGTGGAGATGTAGAGTGGTTTATTTATTTATTTGTGGAGATGTAGAGTGGAATATTTTTATTAAATTCAAATTCACGTGTTCAGCGCTGGACTAGTCGTTTCACGAAAATATGGTAGACGCCAGCATTGTAGCAGAGCTTGGCGATGAAAAAAACGAAATAATAAGATTTTTAAAAGAGCAGTCAGCGATCAAGCAGCAGCGAAATGACTACAAAGAATTGTTTGATATCGCTTTAGCATTCCTTAGCGACAAAAAAAAATTAAATTTTCTCCACCAGAAGCGCACAGCCGTGCCAGATGGATGGCAAAAGCAATTTATTGCCTAAAATATGACTCTTTAGAGATCAAAGTAAGTATAGGGCATTTTCAGTCGCCCTAGCGCCACCTAGTGAGAGAATTCTGAATTATTCATGTTTTTACCGGAAAGCCCTTGACATACTTGTCCAGTTTGCCGAAGATACCACTCTTCCAAATAGCCCGCATTTTGAGTTATTAGAAGTTGTAATCCATGTAATCGAGTGTTTCTACCTCATGTAATTCGTGCCTTCATAAGCAAGGGTTTTATTTGCACTTTCGACAGAGCCACCCCAACTGCAGCACATGACACCCTCAACTTTGCGCGCTTATAACTTTGTCTGCTGTCATCAGATTGACCTCCGGTTTTCACGAGTCCATTCATTGTTACATGAGGATTTTTATTTTTTCACACGAAAGACTTTCATTGATTACGGCGCCACCTAGAGCTGAAAATGTGAAACTGATGCATTTCTCCATACATTTGGTTTCTTTTTTCCATACAAACTTTGAGCAGTTTGCGGAACCCCTTGCAGTGGACCAAATGAGCTGCAATTTTCAGGAAAGCTTGTTGGGAACCCAAACTATCATTTTGGGGGGTAAGGTTTGAAATTCCAAACTTTGCACTTTTTTCATACAACCTTGGGCCACTCTACTGTACCATGCGGTGTGCAGGAGGACTTTTTTATTCAGTTGGTGCGGCAAGGTGAGACTTTTTTATTACCTTTTTTTATTTCGAAAGGATCAGTACAGTGTTTAGTACATTGTAATGTAATACCCTATTCTTCTTTTAAAAAGCTCGAGTTCACTCATTTACGGATATTTTTTATAATGATTTTTTTTCAGATCCAACACCAACAACATAATATCATGGTAATCACCCAGCAAGAGAACGCAGTGATAATGGGTCAACAGAAAACACAACATCAATATGCTCGGAATGGACTTTCTCTTTCGGTATGTATCCCTCCTCCAAACATTCCTTTGCATATCTAGATGTCCTTATCAATTCACAGAACAAACATAATGGCACGTCATGTTCAATCGGCTAACCGTTTGGAATAAGCGCTCATCATCGGTGTCATGGCAGGGAAGTGAGCAGGCAAAAGAAGGCATCGTTTTTCCGCAAGGTCGCTCTGGTCAAAATTTCAGCGAATTGCAAGGAATAAACCACCCGAGGGACAGTACCCGTGCTGATTCAGGACGATTTCCCATACTTTGTACCTTGCTATTGAATTTTAATACCCGATCGAAACGATGGCAAGCGCTGCTGATAGCTGGGTCAAAAAGACGACGGATCAAGAAATTTCTGCACTCGGTAAGTGTTTTTTTGTTATAACCTATTTTTGAAGCGATCATTGGGATGGGATTTGAATTTTTCTTTTTAATACAAATAGGTTAGCGAACTGAGTACATATCACCAAGGATAAGGATTCAGAGCCGGCGGCTGGCAGTCCAGAGAAACAGAATGCGGAAAAACCTAGTCCACCGGCAGTAGAACCAAAGCTGCACCTGATGTTTGGAGTTTGGTAGCTACGGAAATTCTGACTCTAGCAGCTCCAGAAGAAAAACAAGCTGCAAGAGAAAATGGAGAAACAGCTTCCTCCGCGGAAGATGCAGAGGCATTCAAGTAAGTCGAAATCTGCAGAAAATTTTTAATAGGACATAGGGTACATTGGAAGCCTCTCTTTGTTTACTTTCTCCTTCGATTATTATGACGTCACTATAACACTTTGCACTAATTTTCCAGTACATAGCCGATGGTTTTTACTAAAATATTAGGCAAAGAGTTGAGTACTAAATTTTGAAACGACCGAGTAATAAACAGAAGAGAAAGACCCCAAAGAGAATCTCATTGTTGCTTACGTCCTATTCTAAATTTTCTCCCGAAATATTCAGTATCAGCTTTAAAATTATCCATGACTAATCTTTTAGCCCGGCGGATGCAAGTTTGCTAATGAAAGATGTTCGCTAAGGTCTAGTAGAATCAAAGCTGGATCTGGAGGTGCAGCAGAAGGATTGGTTGGTTAAAACTTTCGAAGCTTTGCACATGAAGCAGGAATTACTACAGAGAGTCTATGCGATGGGTTTCAACGCCCCTTCCAAGATTCAGGAGATGGCTCTACCTACTCTGTTGACCGGTCCGCCACGGAATATAATCGCCCAGAGTCAGTCGGGAATAGGAAAAACCGCTGCCTTCGTGCTGGCAATGCTCAGTTGAGTCCATCAGTTAAAAAACTATCTGCAGGTGATTTGACTTTCCCCCACGTATGAGCTGGCAATTCAGAAGGGGGAAGTAGCTGCCAAAATGGCAAAGTTTTGTCCGGAAATCAAACTTCCTAACGCCGTTCGCGGTGAGGAGACCATCAAAGGGGCGAAGCTGACTAATCATATCATCATCGGAACACCCGGCAAGCTAATGGACTGGGGTATAAAGTTCAGGACGTACGACCTAGTTTTCCATTTTTGTACTGGACGAGGCGGGTGTTATGGTCGGTGTTCTTCTTGGCCACGTACGAGCGCGAGGTGATGGAGTTTGCCGAGTACATCGTACCCAATCCGATCGTCATTCGGCAGGCGCGGGAGCAAGAATCACTCGATAACATCAAACAGTACTACGTCAAGTTCCGCAACCAGGACGAGAAATTGTGTGATTACCGTCGGACAAGCGATCATTTTCTGTCTTATGATGTATAGGACAGTTGTAAACTCCAAGTAAACTTATTTTCAGAACTGTTAATCGATCGAAACAGGTACGCAAAACGGCCGGTTGGTTGACCGGCAGGATGTCCCAGGATGGTCACTCGGTAGCGGTACTATCCGGTGATCTAACGGTGGAGCAACGGTTGGAACGAACGTTTTGTCCAGGGGTAAGTTCCACCACTTGATTCTGGCTACAGCACCAGGTTACGGAGAGATTCTTTCGTCTTAGGTATCGACGTCGAACAGGTGACCATTGTCGTCAACTTCGACCTGCCGATGGATTAGTAGGGACGAGCCGATTGCGAAACGTATCTACATCGAATTAGACGCAACGGTAGATTCGGTAAGTGTGACTCATTCTTGTGATCCTATAGATTGTATTTCTTCCCACTTCTTTAACAGAACGGAATCACCATCAACCTAGTGGGCAGTGATCGAAGCATGATGATTTGCAGATCAATCGAAAAACACTTCCGGAAAAAGATTCAGTTGCTAGACGCAGAGAACTCGGACGAAATTGAAAAGATCGCACCGTAAAGTGTTTTCGACCAGCTACTGGTGAAAGGCGTAGGAGCTTTTTTGGGTCATACTTGTTTTGATTCTGAATTTATAATTTTATTATATTTTTTAAATTTTTTTTTCTTCCTTGACCTGACATAAGGTATACAAATGTAACCAACAGGGTACCGTAAGCTAATAAATTTACAATTACAATTTATCTCTACCCAGTTCTATCCAAACATTTGAAAAGGGCCTAACTGCAAAATGTAACAAATTGAAATTTCATGTTTCCCATTAACAAATATCTACCCGAGCACGTACATAACGCAACATTTGATTATGAAGAATTTTGATAGCGATTTTACAACAATTTATAAAAGGGCCTAATTGATTTTTATGACCGAACTGATTATGAAAGGACCTAACTGATTGAAAAGTGCCTAACTAGCAATACACTCGTTTTAAATGGATTATAACGTATTATTGTATTATGACTGATTGTAAAAGGCTTATAACATCTTTTCCATAATTTACATACAGGGTCAATCTGACCATCAAATTAGAATTCAGTTAATTCGTCTAACTTTCGGTGTAATATCAGACTTGAACAGCATTTTTTGTGTGAGGTATTCTGCCGCTAGAAGCAAAACTGTCCCATGTGCTATGGGAATCCCTATACACATGGGACAATTATGCTTCTTGCGGGAGTAATACAAGTAGTAGCAATATGCGCAATTCCTTAAACCTCTCTAGTGTTTCATGCAATAAGAAGTACCACGAATTACTTATGGCAATAAATTTGAATTACGATTCTCACAATTGTTATACCAAAAATAGGTTTGTATCCGTACTGATTATTGGTAGCATTCCCTGAGACTTCCAGAACCTTTAGTAGTAGCCATTGTTATCATAATCGATTTTTAACGTCAGCCAAAGTTTAAAGCCTAGGGTTTGGTTCGACCTGAAACCGATTGAGTCGGAGTCGGCTGTTATATTTGCGTTATATTTCCGGATTCCGAAACGTGTTTCGAAAGGTAGTTTCCCCGAGACATGTGAAAGTGGTAAAGGCGGCCAAGGCAATCAGATTTGCTTCTTAATGGTCAAACGCCGATTTAGAGTTACGATTCGGACAATTACAATAGATTTGGTTTGAGCGAATTTCGATCATTTCCCTGGGTCTTCTAGAACCGGTAGAAGCAGCCAATTTAGATAGAAAATGGCCAGCCAATGATTTAAATTTCCGATTGCAGGAATTGTGCTGTTTAAATTGGTCAGACTGAACTTCCCCGAGACATCCGGAACCGTCACAAATAAGCATTATGATTAATCATGCTCGAAATATGATTCACGCTGAGTACGTCACTTCCCTGAGAGCTTCATGAATGGCAAATAGGTTTACAATTGTTACTGATTTCATACACATCCGTGATGAATTAATAAAATACATCATTGAAAACATTTAAATGACAACAGAAATATAAAAAAGAAATAAACAACAACTGATGTCGTTTTCCAGTTATCAAAAGCGACATCTAACAGCAAACACACAGACTAGTTTTCGCGAGCAAATGTCAAAATTCCGCACGGAAGAAGGAAAAATATTTCGCGACCTCATTTCGCAAGAGGTGCATACTAAGCTTAAATCGGTACAATCGTAATACCTCAGAGGCTAAAAACTATTAAAATGGTCACCAAATTACTTCTAATCGCAGATCTAGATCACTGATTGTCAATCAAACATTCTTTGAATATATTGTCCACTATCGACGATTCCGGAAGCCCGGAATTCCGGGCATATTCCACAATTAAAGTCACATCGGTTCATCGGTGATGACTGAACCGATTTTCTCAAACCAAGTCTCAAATGGAAGGCAAAATATGCAGCTGAGTATTGCGTCGCCACCCCTCCCCCCCGCCTTGCCCTTACACCTCCCTCCTTCATCACTCCCCTCCCCTTGGACCACCCTCACGCACGCATTTCCTTCATCCACCCCGTATACCGAAATAAGATGAAGGATTTCTGACGCATCCTCCACTCCCACTCTACTAACTCCCCATTCCCTCCACTTTCAAACCCATTCCACCAACATTTCAAAATATAATCACATGAAGATAACATTGAACTCATGCTGATTAAGCTAATTAAATACTATTCTTTTGCCTTTCTCATATAGAAAGGTTACGCAATTGCTCCAAAAACCGACTTTCAAACCGAGGCCCGGAGGGACGAGTCTCATATAACATTCGACTCAGTTCGCCGAGATCGCAAAATATCTGTGTGTATGTGTGTATGTATGTATGTATGTATGTATGTATGTATGTATGTATGTATGTATGTATGTATGTGTGTGTATATGCGGATTTGTTAACAAAATGTCCACATCGGTTTCTCGGAGATGGCTGAACCGATTTTTACAAACTAAGATTCAAATGAAAGGTATACTATTCCCATAGGTTGCTATTGAATTTCATTTTCAACCGACATCTTGTTCCGGATTACGAGTTGAAGAGTATGGTTACAAAACAAAATTTGTTGATTTGTCCACATTCTGAATTTGGAATTTTCTGAACCGATTTTGACAAACTTGATTTTAAATGAAAGGTCCATCAGCTGCTGTTGAATTTTGTGTGGATCCGAGTTCTGGTTCCTGAATTACAGGGTGATACGTACGATCACGCAGCAAATCCCGATTCTAACGAATTCTGCGATGAATGTAAGAAGGTGATTTTTTTTCCAAAATGTAAACACAACTGTTGAATTTGTAGATCTAGGTCACCAACAGTCATTCAAAGTCTCTTTGCCCACACTGGCCATCATCGACGGATCCGGAAGCATCCAAATTCAGAATAACGGTTATATTGGTATCTCGAAAATGGCTAGACCGATTTGGTCAACTTAGTATCAAATAAAAGGTGTTGCGTCCCTGGAAACTGATACTAAATTCCATCTCCATCCGACTTCCGGCTCCGGAGTTACGGGTTGTGGAGTGCGATCACATAGAAAACTCCGATTCAAACCGATACCGCGATGAATGCAAAAAGGTGCTCTTATATATACTTACCAAGTGTAATAAGAATGAAAGACATTTCCATAATGTTATATTGTACGAACCAGCTAATTAATCATAGTTTGGAGAAATGAGAAAGGCACAATTGCACCGCTAGGTGGATTAAAACAGGTTTTTTGCTTTGTACTGGGCTATCCAAACCTACACCGAGAAAAAATAACTATTGAAATCCATAAGAATCGCTTATGATTTTGCGCCACAAGTATTCCATATAGAAATCATAAGTTTGACTTATGACTCGGAAGAGAAAATGGCCATTGATTTACTTAGGGTTTTTATAAGTTATGCTTGTGGAATTTCAATGTCGTTCTTATACCTTTCATTCGATTGTGATTATGTAAAACATCATGCTTGAATATACATTTAATATATGAGATGTTATGGAATCCATATGTTTATTATATGGGATAAATTCGTAAAAAAATTAACCAGGCGCCACATTTTTCATTTAACTTCATATATTTAGTATTTAAATGTATTAATTTACATGAATAAAAAGTACTAACACTTAATTTGATGCCATGATGATGTGTCCAAGGATGTCGCACAATATTTACAAAAGGCTGTAAAATGAATGGAAAAAATCTGTAAAGTTTGGACGAATGCAATGAACTTTCTATGAAAAAATTGAAGTATAGAGCAATGAGAAATAAACAAATATTTCATTTCATTTCCACAAATTTGCTAAAAAAACCATTAATTTTCACCAACTTCCAAAAATGCCTAAGTTTCCATTTTCATTGATTTCATATGATAAAATTATGACATTTGCACAATAAATCGGTTATGAAAATTATAAAATGTGCCAATAAATTCCATAGGGCGAACTTATGAAATCCATAAGCGTCTAATGAAATCAAAATTGTGTAGCTACATAAGTTGCAACTTATGAAATCCTTAAGTAAGTTTGCGTCAGTGTATAAGCCATTAGTGTGCTGTATAGGGCTGCCGGCGGATTCCCAAATCATCTGCAGAGATTGTGGAGGCGTAAAATTTAGACAGGATCGAGATATATTGGAACCAAAGAGAATAGGGAAAGAGACGAATAGAGTGAAGCCACAAATACCTTATTAAGCAGACCAATCGTGCAATGTAAATAAACATTCCTCATGCCTGAGTTGGAGGAGATAAGTATTGTACATCTATTAAAAAAGAAATTTCAATTTTCGTCAGAATTTGGTTCAATCGTGATTGTGAGGTGCATTCTAGAGTATATGTATGAGTAAAAACAAGCTTTAGAATTATTTCATCTCTTTTTTTTTTATCTTAAAATACATTTATTTAGGCCCAAATGCTGTAGCTTAACGAGGCCGATAATTCATTTTTTTTATATTACATGTCACATGTTAGTGGGGGAAGGGAAAGCCGTATTTAGGGGCGGCTTACTCCCCTCTTATGTAAGTAAAGGAAAAAGGTAGGAAGTGGGATACATATTGTGTAATTGACATCGTCGTTTGCTGATTGATCATTGGCGGATATGCACACTTTGTTGTAGTGTTGTAGTTTCCAGCCTGTAATCGCAGGGGCGAGGGGAGGGTCGATATTTCGGATAATTATTGGCACTCTATATCATCTGCATGTGCGGTATGTCATGATGTTCTGGATAGACGGTTATCAAGAAGAGTATGCACCGAAGACTCGTGAAGCAATGCCATATTGTAGATACAGGGATAGGTTGGTGAGATTCTACTGTGAATGAGAGAGGGGAAAATGTATTAAACTTGGACATCAATGGTTTTCAAAAAGATATAGATAAGAAAAATATAGGGGTGGTCACGGCTTGCCAGGACGCCCCGGACTGGCACATAGGGTGATCTACCTCGGGCCCGAAGGGAATCTATTAGTTGGGACCTGGCAACACAGTACTCTGCGCACAGCCAAACAACATGCTCGATGTCGTGATAGCCGTTCTCACAAACACAATGATTACTTTCAGCAAGCCCTATACGACGGAGATGCGCGTCAAACGAGTAATGGTTGGGCATGATCCTTGACATCGTACGAATAAAGTCCCGGTTCACATCCAACCCCTTAAACCAAGCATTCGTTGATACCTTCGGGATAATGGAATGTAGCCACCGTCCCAGATGCCCATTGCTCCATGAGGTTTGCCAACTATCGAGCGTCCTCTGACGAGAGATACTGAAAAATTCGTTGAAGCAAATTGGTCTTTCGTAAGTGTCGCCTTCTAATGCGCCCACCTTGGCTAAAGAGTCCGCCTTCTCATTGCCCGCAATAGAACAATGTGACGGGACCCAAACCAAGGTAATCTGGTAAGATTTTTCAGATAAAGCACTCAGATATTCCCGTATTTTCCCCAGGAAATACGGTGAGTGCTTTACAGGCTTCGCCGCACGGATGGCCTCAATGGAGCTGAGACTATCCGAAACGATGAAGTAATGGTCTGAGGGCAGGGTGTTAATGATCCCGAGAGTATACTGAATGGCAGCTAATTCTGCGACGTAAATTGAAGCAGGATCATTGAGTTTGAATGAGGCAGCAAGATTTTCGTTGAAGATACCGAAGCCTGTGGACCCGTCGAGAATTGATCCGTCAGTGTAGAACATTTTGGCGCAGTCGACTTGATTGTATTTGTTATAGAAAATATTTGGGACCACTTGTGGGCGAATATGATCCGGAATTCCACAAATCTCTTCCTTCATGGATGTATCGAAAAATACAGTTGGATCAGAAGTATCTAAGAGATGAGCACGGTTGACGTTATATGTAGATGAATTGATGTTCTGTGCCATGTAATCGAAGTACAAGGACATGAATCGGGTCTGAGAATTAAGCTCGACAAGCCTTTCGCAATTTGCAATCACCAATGGGTTCAGAATATCGCATCGAATGAGCAATCGATATGAGAGGTCCCAGAATCGATTTTTCAGCGGAAGAACGCCCGCCAGCACTTCGAGACTCATCGTATGGGTCGAGTGCATGCAACCCAAGGCAATACGCAAGCAACGATACTGGATTCGCTCCAGTTTGATGAAGTGTATGTTCGCAGCGGAGCGAAAGCAGAAACATCCGTACTCCAACACTGATAATATCGTTGTTTGGTACAACCTGATCAGGTCTCCTGGGTGGGCACCCCACCATGTTCCAGTTATTGTACGGAAAAAGTTGATCCTTTGTTGGCACTTCTGTTTCAGATACCTAATGTGACATCCCCAGGTACCTTTAGAGTCGAACCATACCCCGAGATATTTGAATGTTGAAGCCTGAGCAATAGTTTGATCCATTAATTGAAGCTGTAGTTGCGCTGGTTCACGCTTTCTAGAAAATACGACTAGCTCAGTTTTCTCCGTGGAGAACTCGATACCCAGTTGGAGAGCCCATGCAGACAAATTGTCCAAGGTATCTTGCAGTGGTCCTTGCAAGTCGACGGCTTTAGGACCTGTAATAGAGACCACACCGTCATCTGCAAGCTGCCTTAGCGTGCAGGAATTGACAAGACATTCGTCAATGTCATTCACGTAAAAATTGTAGAGGAGAGGGCTTAGACATGAGCCCTGGGGAAGGCCCATGTAGCTAAATCGTGATGTCGATAAATCGCCATGCGAGAAATGCATTCGTTTTTCAGACAACAGGTTTAGCAAAAAGTTATTTAAAATTGGCGAAAGACCATGCTGGTGCAACTTCTCATAAAGAATGTTGATCGAAACTGAATCGAAAGCCCCCTTACTATCCAAGAATACTGATGCCATCTGCTCTTTGTTAGCATATGCCATTTGAATTTCTGTTGAGAGCAACGCAAGGCAATCGTTCGTCCCTTTGCCTTTGCGGAAGCCAAATTGTGTATCTGACAGTAAGCCATTTGTTTCGACCCAATTGTCGAGCCGAAACAGGATCATTTTCTCGAACAACTTCCGGATACAGGACAGCATTGCAATCGGACGATACGAATTGTGGTCGGAGGCTGGTTTTTGGATGGCGATGACCCTCACCTGTCTCCAGTCATGTGGGACAATGTTACCCTCAAGAAACCTATTAAATAAATTCAACAAGCGTCTTTTGGCTGAGTCTGGCAGATTCTTCAATAAGTTGAATTTAATTCTATCTGGCCCCGGGGCTTTATTGTTACATGATAAGAGAGCAAGTGAGAACTCCACCATCGTAAACGGTGTTTCGTTCGCGGTATTGTAAGGCGACGCGGCGCGGTAGATTTTCTGTGCCGGGGCGGAATCCGGACAAACCTTCTTGGCGAAATCGAATATCCAACGGTTTGAATATTCCACGCTCTCGTTAGTACTGTTTCGGTTTCGCATACGTCGGGCCGTGCCCCAAAGAGTGCTCATCGATGTTTCTCTTGTTAACCCGTCGACAAACCGGCGCCAGTAACTGCGTTTCTTAGCTTTCATTAAATTTTTCATTCGCTTTTCTAATATCGCGTACACTCGATAACTAGCAACTAACCCGTCGTTCCGGAAGGTTTTATACGCGGCAGCTTTCTCTGCGTACACGTCTGAGCACTCTTTGTCCCACCACGGGTTGGGAGAACGTTTTTGGGTGTTCACGTCGGGTACTCGTTTCGTCTGAGTTTGAATCGCGCTATCGAGAATCGAGTTGGACAAAAACTTATATTCTTCCTCCGGGGGAAGTATCTGTGTTGAATCGATAGTTTTGGATATCTCAGCAGCGTAGCTCTTCCAATCAATGTTTCGTGTGAGGTCATAGGGAACATTGATTGGTGTCGATGGTCTTGAACCAGTGGTGATTGCAATTACAATTGGTAAGTGGTCACTACCGTGGGGATCAGATATTGCCTTCCACTTGCAATCTAACCGTAGTGATGTCAAGCATAAAGATATGTCCAGTGCACTTGCTTGCGCAGGTGGTCTAGGAATTCGTGTCATTTCCCCTGTGTTCAGAATTGTCATATTGAAGTTGTCACAAAGGTCTTGAATTGTCGAAGATCGATTATCGTCGTATAGACAGCCCCACCCCGTACCGTGAGAGTTAAAGTCTCCAAGAAGCAGGCGGGGCGAGGGAAGGTGTTCAATCACGTTGGAGAATCTTCGATATCCCATCATGGCCCTAGGAGGAATGTAAATAGAAGCAATGCAAAGATCTTTGCCTTTGATTGTTGTTTGACAAGCGACAACTTCAATGCCTGGCGTCGAAGGGAGGTTGATTCGATTGAAGGAGTAGCACTTTTTGATCCCTAAAAGTACCCCCCCCCCCCCCATATGAGTCTTCTCGATCCAAGCGGATAATGTTAAAATCGTGGAAGTTGAGGTTTATATTAGAAGTTAGCCATGTTTCACATAGGGAAAATGCATCACAATGATTGTAATTTAGCAAGTGTTTTAATGAATCAATTTTGGGGATAATACTTCTGCAGTTCCACTGTAAAACAGTGATCAGATCCCTGATTCCGTCTAATAAGTTAGCCATCGAAGGATACGATCGCTGTAAGGAGGGGCCATTGTTCAGTCAACTGTTTTAAAAATGTTCTTACTGTTGGTAGAATAGCAACCAGCAAGCTTTTCATAGGATCGGTAATGTTGAAAGCTGTGAATATCCAGTCCACAATGTCAGAAAATTTAAGGAATCCCGTTTTAGGTTGAGTTTCTGACTGTAAAATTGGAGCACTTGGGATTTTTGGTGCCCCGGGGAGTGCTGGGAACTCCTGGTTGTATCTCAATTTCCCAAAACCAGGAGGTATTATCTTCGGATTTGTACCAGCACTTCCAGTTGATGAATTATTTTTATTTTGTACCCTTGTTTGGGACAACCTAGGACCCTTACGAGGAAGTTCAGGTGAGTTTTGATTAGGTCTTTTCCTAGA